>NC_138208.1:30926025-31148525 GCF_964194415.1 Vipera berus
ATTTACTGGCAAATAAAGTTCAACGTTTAATTCTTACAATAAATATGGAAAGCTTAAATGACAGATGCACATCTCTCAATATCTATATTGACTCATTGGAAAAAAAAACAATGCTAAGCATATGTATGTCAGTGATTCATTCAAAGTTCTCATGCCTGCCATGAATAACACACAGGGTTATTGTACAGATGGAATACATTCACCATGTAAATTAGTAGTCACTTTCAGAACATTATTTTGGTTAGTCACTATGTATATTTATATTCTGTAAATATAAACATTTCTCATTTCTGCAACAGCTTCATCTGAAGTGGACACTATAAATATTTTTACATTTACTGGTTGATTTTGTTTTGACAGTTGAGTTTTGTTTGGCATTTCCTGCAAGTTGCTACTATGATTAATTAATAGAAATATCAGCTAAATAATTTCAGTTTTAAAAGTCAACTTTTCTGATTGTAATGGCAGCGTCTTGACCAGCCATATCTTCATCATCATCCAGTTTCAACCAATAGGAAAAAAGTCTTAGGAAACCCTGTTGCAAGGCAGATCCAATTGGATAAAATTGCTGACTATCTAAAATATTGAAAATGAAATATCCCATGCTTTGCCATAAGGTATATTTTGCCTTATTCCAACTCTTAACTGTACAAATATTGCCTGACAAGGTGGATATATTGGTAATGACAAAAACACAATATATGATAGGGCTGGAAAAGATGTAGAATTCTTTGTGAGCTGATATAGAAACACTTCATTCAAGGAAATAACCTGAATCGGTAACCTCTACTCCTTCTTTGAGTATCTCTGATCATGTAAACAAAACCCTGGTATCCCTCATTGTTTTCACAGAAATAACATGTAAAGTTAAACTATGTTAGCAATGTACATACATATTCCCAATATGTCCACCCAAATTAGAAACATACAGTTTCTAATACTCTAAGATTCAGTTCAACCACAGAATTGGTAGGGACCAGAAAAACAAGGAAATAAGTGTAAGTAGTCTTTGTTAAGCAATTTGCAAAGTAAAATTGAAGGGCTTTCATTACCTAACCTCCTCAAAATGCATTTAAAAAATAAATAGAAGGGCACTTGAGAACATTCCCCCACCACCACCATTAGGCAGGGCAGAATTTTCACTACAAGGAATATATTCATTTATACTAAATGTCCAACTCCTAGTGCTACCATGGGGATGAAATTCAGTCCTGTCAAATCCAGGGCTTTGCTAGCTTTGAAAAATGTTTTATTGCAGAAATGTATAATTTTCTGTCTTCATTGTTTGTGGATTAAAGAGAGTCCAACTACTTCTGCTTTTCTCTTCTCTCAGCATTCCAAACAGTGAGATACTGGACAAAAGCTGAAATCTTTATACCTGCTTTTCCACAGCTATATGGTCTACAGAACCACATTATCTCACAAGTACATATCCCATGGATGCAACTTGTCATGTTTATTTTCATCTTATTCGGGGTTTGGTAACTCTAATGTATACAGGCTAGACTTTGTGCAAAAATATATAGGTAATGGACCATTCTAGATCAATTTCTGATGTGGACCTGACCTATAGCAACAGTTCTATAGTTGCCAGCCTGTACAAGTGGGTAGTTTCATTCTGATAGATTGCATTCATCATGAAAACTGCCAGATAAGGTACTAACTCAACAGGGAGGCCAAAAATTGAATGCAATCTGACTAGTTGGTCAGCTCTTGAATGAAATTACTCCAAATAAGGTTTCAGATAAAACTAGCTGGATACTACAGAAAAAGAGAGACAGAAATTTCTGACTATTCATTCTTATTTTTTTTTCTGGCAGTCAACTGATAGAAACTGGATTTTCCAAGTTACTTTACAGAAGTCAAATCCATATGATAAAACCTAACCAAACTATCTGAATATTATCAGATGAACACATTTTTAGCTAATTACTAATTAATGCTTCACAATTCCAGACAATTGCAAAATGGTAACATAGAGACCCTTGAGGTACCATCTAAAGTTGTCTTAATTTTTGTAGCTAGAATTAGTAATCCTAATATATTAAAAAATCATTAATACAACGTACAATTGATATTGCCATAACATATATGGATTTATGAAATTTATTAAAAAGTTAGTAAAGAATTAATATTAGAATTTTAAAAATGATGCAAATTTTAGTTGGAAGAGGTTTTTAAAAGTGGAAAGGAATAGAAGGGATATACAACAACATCTATAATGACTAACTCATGCCAAAAATGCAAACTACCTTGTTCCTAGTGAAGCAAGAATCTATATAGCTTCATTAAATCTTTGGCTAAAAGTTATTTTTTTTCCCTCAAGGCCTTGCACCATTAATTCTCTTAAGATAAATTCTCTTCTTCATGGATCAAGGCTGTTGAGTCCAACCTTATTAATCTAGGCTTTTCTCCATTCTCAATATTCAAATTGGACTATGATCAAGCAAAACAAACCCTGAGAGAAGGGGTAGAGGACATAGAGAGGCAAGCAGATTTAGGAAAGCTCCAATGTTTTGGGCTTCAGATTCTATCAGGTACACCGTCGCCCCTGCCAGTTATCTTATCATTGAAAAGCCTTTTTGTTTGCACAATGCCACGTACTTCCATCAGCCACCCTGGATGGCAAATACAAAGGGATACCATTGGTTGAAAGGTTTTGTCCCTGTGGTTCTTGAGAGGTGGAAACTTCTGAATACATCCTTCTTCACTGGTCTTTTTATAGAGACATTCAAACAAAATTTATTTTCCGGATTAAGTAATAGGTATCCTGGCTATTCTGACACCATTTATTTTCAGTGACTGCTTAAAGATGAACAGATCAGTCAAAGAGTAGGTCACTAGATTCTGCATAGCAGCACTAAAGATTCATTGGAACCTGATGAATAAACTGTTATAGCTATTTAATACACCAAATTTTTGGTATTATCACTTTGTTGCATTTTAGTATCTAATGACTATATGCCTTCACAATTTAAGGACTGCTATTATATTATAGTTTAGCCCATGTTATTGTTTACGTGCAACTGACAGATAGGATACCAATAGATTAATATAGATATTTTGTTATTTATTATTATTCTGTTCTAGAACTTTAATTAGATACTCTTTGAGTATTTTTGATTGTACTGATCTTTGACTATAATAAACATTTGACTGACTGACACTGCTCCTAAGGATGAAAATATGCAGAGTTGTTTAATTGTATTCAGATTCCAAACATTTATTTAATGACTCACAATTGTAGAAACTTTGAGGAAGAATGCTTCAAATACTTTCTACTGTATTCCTACAGTTCTTTTTTTAAAAAACAAGTTTTATTAATTTTCCAATTTTATATCCAAATATTTAGGAAGCAGTGTGGTGATTGGGTAATCAATAGTCCAGTAACAAGATCTTTTGTACATGTCTCAGGTTACATCATCAAAAATTCCCTCTCTATTTCCCTTGATTATTATATCACATTCAAATTAATACATTTCTAATTATAGCTCAATCAGTTAAGACATTTATCAATATAATTTTACTTATACATAACCATGTCCTGTTTTTAAATTTTACCTAATTTCAATTACAGTGTTCTAATTTAGCCTTTAATATCCATAGTATTTAGATTTTGGGTAACCCAAATTTCCCTTATTTCATTACAAAATAGTTGTCATATCTAAAATACACATATTGTTTACTTAAATACATTCTTACTTTATTTCACAAATATTTTCTATTTCTCATCCTAGTACCTCATCACTTACTAATAAAGTATCCTTTATTGTCTCAATCCAACTTCCGTATTATAATTCAAAACTATATTCTAATGGCTAATTTTCATTTCCCTTGTAGATCTAAGTCCTAAATATTAAATCAATTAATATCTTTAAAATCTCCTTAGCCCATTAAGTGAGATTTTAGGCTCTTCATTATAAGTCAAAAAAATCCCATTTTTAAGTCTAACTCTAGCTTTCTTTTGTGTCAAGCAGGCTTCCATACCAGTGCCTTTAAATCCTCAGGTGGATCTCCCTTCATTCCTACACATGTTATTTGAATCAAGGGAGACCATCCAGTTATCAATTTTTCAAAGGAACTGGCCCCTTTGTAATCATTGGATTGCTGCCCTAATAGTTCAAATCTCCATGTTTGGTTTAGTACATTTGTTGTCAGTTCAGTCTGGTCTTCTTCTTCTTCCGGTTTCATCTGGCTTGAGTAAGAAGTCATGTCCAATGTTGTGATTGTTGTTTGGTTGTCTAGGTTATCTAGGTTCTCAATATGCTGTACTTGTTGATCTTTAGCACCCTCCATCTTAGTGTTGCTTTCTTCGGTTTCTGTTGCTTTTTGAATTGCAGATTTTTTAGTTGAAATCAAGGTTTGACTATCAAAGTTCTCAGTAGATTGTACTTGTTGTTCTTTAAAGTCCTCTTTGATATTAATTTCTTCCTCTTCTATTGCTTTTTTGGATTGTAAGTTACTCAGCGTGTGGTCCTCAATGGAACCACATCTACATGGAAGGAAGTGTGTAGTGGGGTGCCCCAGGGCTCTGTTCTGGGCCCAGTGCTCTTCAATATCTTCATTAATGATTTGGATGAGGGGATAGATGGGGAACTCATCAAATTTGCAGACGACACCAAGCTGGCAGGAATAGCCAATACTCCAGAAGATAGGCTTAAGATACAGAAGGATCTGGACAGACTCGAACACTGGGCACTATCTAACAAAATGAAATTCAATGGTGAAAAAAGTAAGGTTCTACATTTAGGCAGGAAAAAATCAAATGTGTAGGTATAGTATAGGTGGTACCTTGCTCAATAGTAGTAACTGTGAGAGGGATTTCGGAGTCTTAGTAGACAATCACTTCAATATGAGCCAGCAGTGTGCTGCAGCTGCCAAAAAAGCCAACACAGTGCTAGGCTGCATTAACAGAGGGATAGAATCAAGATCGCATGAAGTACTAATACCACTTTACAATGCTTTGGTAAGGCCACACCTGGAATACTGCATCCAGTTTTGGTCACCACGATGTAAAAAAGATGTCGAGACTCTAGAAAGGGTACAGAGAAGAGCAACAAAGATGATTGGGGGTCTGGAAGCTAAAACATATAGGGAACGGTTGCTGGAATTGGGTATGTGTAGTTTAATGAAGAGAAGGGTGAGGGGTGACATGATAGCAGTGTTCCAATATCTCAGGGGCTACCACAAAGAAGAGGGAGTCAAGCTATTCTCCAAAGCACCTGAAAGCAGGACAAGAAGCAATGGATGGAAACTAGTCAAGGAGAGAAGCAACCTAGAACTAAGGAGAAACTTCCTGACAGTTAGAACAATTAACCAGTGGAACAACCTGCCTCCAGAGGTGGTGAATGCTCCAACACTGGAGGTTTTTAAGAAGAGACTGGCCAGCCATTTGCCTGAAATGGTATAGGGTTTCCTGCCTGAGCAGGGGGTTGGACTAGATGACCTCCAAGGTCCCTTCCAACTTTATACTTATTATTAAGTTCATCAGTTGAGGTCTGGGCTTCATTTTGTAAATTTAAAGTGGCACCTTTGTCTTTCAATCTGGAATTCATTAGCTCAGTAGCTTCAAAGATTTTTTTCAAGTATACTGTAGGTTTATAGTTAAATTGTGGGTAGTATTCCTCCATTTCTATGGTGTTTACAGATAGTCCTTTAGTGGAGGCTATTTTTGATAAAAGTTAGTGAATGTCCACCTCCACTATTCCTAGAAGTTGTTTTCACCATCCAGCTGTTTCAAATTCTTATCTTTTTCAGATGGTACCAAGGACAAATCTACTGTAGGCAATAAGCAGGTCTCACAGTCAAAGAAATTCACTTGCTATACCAGGCTTCACTACAAGATGTCCCCGGTAGCATGTAAAGTCTTTTTCCAAACTCAAGTTAGGCTTTTATCCTGTTTATTTTTTTTCCCAACTTAACAAGTAGATAAGGTAATAGGTCCCCATAGAAATAGGAACTTTTTGGAACTCCAAATATCCAAAAAGTGCAAGTCCAATTATTTAGTTGTTTAGTTTAGTTGTTCTTTTCTTTTCTTTTCTTTTCAAAGCTTTATTTTCCCAAGGTAGGCAGACGCCGCCATGTTAAAAGAGGGGAAGAAATTTCAAGAGGCTTTTACAGGAAGATAGTTCAGATACAAGAAAAGTAAGGTAAGGTCTCACCCAATTCCTCCGCGGTGCTTTCATTGTGCTTGGTGGTGATTTTGGCTTTTGGCTAGTACGGCTTAGTGATCGGCCATGTTGATGGCTGATCTTTTCTCTGTTGGTCCAAAGAAGCTGCCTCAGATCAAATGGATCTGCAATCTGTCGAGGGTCCTCCTCACGGTCATCGCCCCTCCAGGGCGACGTTCAACCCTTTTCAGGGTTGAAGGAAGGAAAACTGGGCGGCAGAGAGAGCGCTCTCCCTGCGTGTCTACCGGCGCCGTGATTGCAAACTGGAAGCCCATACTCCTACAGTTCTTGAATATAATTTAAAAGGTAAAGGTTCCCCTGCACATGCGTGCTAGTTGTTTCCGACTCTAGGGGCCGGTGCTCATCTCCGTTTCAAAGCTATATATATAAATTCAGAACATAAGAAATTGAAAATTGTGCAAAATTAGCTTTAAATTCTTAGTTTTAAAATAAATATATTATTCATATAGTGTTATTTAAATAGTTTATATAATCTTCTTCAGGGGAACTGATTTGAATTGAATATGTAACAACAAATATAAAGTTCTGAAGGGCAGAAAAAATTTGGCCAATATTTTCTTGTGTAGTGAAAGCATATCACTAAATGGTGAAAATCCTTGAACATGAAAAAATAGATGAATGGATCTTTAATGATTTAAATAATTTCAGATTTCCAAATAAAATGTCTATATTTTTTTAAAATATGATTTTTAAAATATAGTCCTCGCAACTTGATATTTTAAATGAATACTATATTAGCAAATGCTAAAAAGCTTAAAAATAAAAGAATTGAGCATGTACAAATTTATACTGTGTATCAGTCTTCATGTCTGATTTTTTCTTGCCAAGACCTCAAGTGGCTTGATTAAAAATATAGTGTGACAGAAAGATTCAAAAGCTAAGAAATCTAAGTCCTCGAGTAGTAATTAATGGTTTCATCTTAATTCTGGTTTCGTAAAAACTGGAATGCAATAATGCCCAGCAGATTCTTTTGAAATGTGTCACACTTCATTTTTCAAGAGTTTATTTTTGCTCCATAGAAGAGCTTTTTTACTCATTCCTACCTAATGCAGAAAGTCATCCTCTTGCTTCTAGAATCTACTACATAGCAAGTTGGGTTACAGTACCATTTGTAAATTTATTCTCAGTTCAAAAACATTTGCTTTTCCTTTAACAAACTGTACATTCAAATCAGATATTTGTATGCCTGCACACAAAGCCAATTAATCACTTATCTGTTCACATGCTTTCAAAAATACCTGATTTGTATACATATTAGCAGACATACTGGTTAGTTGGCACACTAATAAAAGAATATAAATGTTCTGAGCTTGTTTTCAAAATCTGATCTATAAAATTAGAGAAATCAGAACAATATGCTTTTTCTCTATTCTCATGTTATAGATATATTTTGCTCATTTAATATCTAATTAAAAATTCAGTAGATATACTCTGACAATTATCTTGATATTATTCTTTATATCCAGTTATACCACACATACGTAAGGTATAGATGAAATGGAAAAATCATATAGCTCAACCCTGACAAGACTGAGTGGCTGTACATTCCAGCATCCCGGGACATTCAAAATGTTCCATCTCTTTCTATGGGGGGGTGAGTTTTTACCCCCCGTGGACAGGGCTCGCAACTTGGGAGTCCTCCTAGATTCACGGCTTACTCTAGAAGATCACATAGTAGCCGTGACTAAGGGGGCTTTCGCTCAGGTTCGCCTGGTGCGTCAGTTGAGGCCCTATTTGGACCGGGATGCCCTGTGTATGGTCACTCATGCGCTCGTGACCTCTCGTCTGGACTACTGCAATGCTCTTTACATGGGGCTTCCCTTGAAGACCACTCGGAGGCTCCAACTGGTACAGAATGCGGCCGCGAGAGTTGTCTTGGGAGTTTCCTGGTACTCCCATGTTACACCTTTGCTCCGCGAGCTGCATTGGCTACCAGTTGTCTTCCGGGTGAGGTTCAAGGTCTTGGTGATGGTTTTTAAGTCCTTACATGGCATGGGTCCGGAATACCTCGGGGACCACCTGCTGCCGGTGTCGACTCCCCTCCGCCCTGTGTGTTCCCACAGAGAGGGCCTCCTCAGGGTGCCTCCGGTCAGAGAATGCCGGCTGGTGGCCCCCAGGGGAGGGCCTTCTCTGTGGGCGCCCCGGCTTTATGGAACCAACTGCCGGTTGAGCTCCGGATGGCACCGGATCTTCGTTCCTTCCGGCGCGGGTTAAAGACCCATCTATTCGAACAAGCTGGCCTGGCCTGATGGGAGAATGTTAGGGTTTTAATGGGTTTTATATTCTGATTGTTTTAATTGGGCAATTATTTAATCCTTTTTTAACTTTTGTATTTCTATTTATAAGCCCTGTTCAGCGCCCTGAGTCCTTCGGGAGAAGGGCGGTATAAAAATTCAATAAATAATAATAATAATAATAATAATAATAATAATAATAATAATAATAATAATAATAATAATAATTATTATTATATATATATATATATATATATATATATATATATATATATATATATATATATATATATATATATATATATATATATATATATATATATATATATATATATATATATATATATATATATTCAAGAGCTAAACTTCTCTATAATTATGCTCAAATAGAAGAGCCTTGGTGGAGCAGTGGGCTAATGCCTCCTTAAGTAACACCAGCTGCCTGCAATTAGTGCAGGTTTGCATCCCACCAGGCTCAAGGTTGACTCAGACTTCCATCCTTCCGAGGTAGGTAAAATGAGGACCCAGATTGTTGGGGGCAATTAAGCTGACTTTGTAATAATGCTGCTTGGGGTGTGTGTGAAAGCCCTAATAAGCAGGCATATACATAGAATGAAGGCTACTGCTAAGCTTGTAAGCCGCCCTGAGTCTTCGGAGAAGGGCGGGATATAAATGGAATTTAAAAAAAAAATGAGTAAGTCTGTTTAACCATTAATTTTACATTTATTTGTATGTGTGGTTGGGCATAGACAGGGGCCTCTGGTGGAAATATATTAAGAGGCCCCTGGTATGTTTTTTAGCTGGTTGTTTTAAGTGGTTAGGGAGGGAGGTGGATGGTAGGTTTGGGTGGGAATTGGGGGGTGCCTGGGAAAGGGCAGCCACCGAGGCGCTCGACCGTGTTGTACCCTTGCGACCCCTGACCTGGCGCAGATCCCGGTAGGCTCCACGGTTTTCCGCAGAGCTCCGGGAGATGAAGTGTCAGAGACGGGGCCTAGAGAGCTGTTGGAGATCCAGCTGGTCTGAACCTGACCGATTGCAGTTAAGAACCTCTACGAGGTCTTATCTCGCGGCGATGGTAGCGGCGAAGTCTAACTACTTCGCTGCCCTCATCGCGTCCGCAGATAATCGCCCAGCTGCCCTGTTCAGGGTGACTCTCTCCCTCCTTAATCAGGAGGTGAGGGAGGAGTCCTTGCAGGGGCGGGCCGAGGAGTTTAGCCAGCATCTGACGGATAAAATCGCTCAGATTTGGGCCGGTTTGGATTCTGACTAGGCAGAGACTGATGGGGAGGGAGAGTCGAGCAGTCTTGGGAACGTTATCTGGAATGAATTTGATCCTGTGACCCCAGAAGAGATGGACAGGATCATAAGGAGACTGAGTTCCACCACGTGTTTATTGGACCCGTGCCCCTCCTGGCTTCTGTATGCAGCTCGGGAGGGGACATGAGGCTGGTTCCAGGCAGTAATAACTGCTTCTTTGAGGGAGGGTACCTTCCCTGCCACCTTGAAGGAGGTGGTGGTGAGGCCCCTCCTCAAGAAACCTGCCCTGGACCCGGCTATTTTGAACAACTATCGTCCGGTCTCTAACCTTCACTTTCTTGCGAAGGTTGTTGAGATCGTGGTGGCACATCAGCTCCCTCTGTTCCTGGAGGAAGCCTATTATCTGGACCCGTACCAATCGGGCTTTAGTCCCGGGTACAGCACGGAGATGGCATTGGTCGCGCTGGTGAATGATCTCTGCTGGGCTTGGGACAGGGGTTGTTCCTCTGTCCTAGTCCTATTAGACCTCTCAGCGGCTTTTGATACCATCGACCATGGTATCCTACTGCAGCATCTCAGGGGGTTGGGAGTGGGTGGCACTGTTCTACAGTGGTTCTCCTCCTACCTCCTGGGCTGCTCACAATTGGTGTTGACGGGAGGGCAGAGGTCCACCCCGAGGCCTCTCATTTGTGGAGTCCCTCAGGGGTCGGTCCTCTCTCCCCTCTTGTTCAATATCTATATGAAGCCACTGGGTGAGCTCATTCGTGGTTTCGGGGTGGGGTATCATCAGTACGCTGATGATACCCAACTTTTTCTTTCCACCCCGAACCAACCCAGAGATGCCATCGACATGATTTCCCATTGCCTGGAGGCAGTCCAGGTTTGGATGGGGAGAAACAGGCTTCGATTCAATCCCGCCAAGACTGAGTGGCTGTGCATACCGGCATCTCGGATTAACCAATCTATTCCATTGTTAACTATGGGGGGTGAGGTGTTACCCCCCGTAGATAGGGCCCACAACTTGGGTGTCCTCCTGGACGCATGGCTCAGTTTGGAAGATCATATAGGAGCCGTGGCCAGCGGGGCTTTTGCCCAGGTTCGCCTGGTGCACCAGTTGCGGCCCTATCTGGACCGAGATGCCCTACACACAGTCACTCATGCGCTTGTGACCTCCCGGATAGACTACTGCAATGCTCTCTACATGGGGCTGCCCTTGAGGACCACTCGGAGGCTTCAGCTGGTGCAGAATGCAGCCGCGCAAGTTGTGATGGGAGTTTCCCGATACTCCCATGTAACACCTCTTCTCCACAAGCTACATTGGCTTCCGGTTGCCCTCCGGGTGAGATTCAAGGTGCTGGTGATGACCTATAAAGCCCTAAATGGCATGGGTCCAGATTATCTTAGGGAGCACCTGCTGCCAGCATCAACCTCCCTTCGTCCTGTGTGCTCCCACAGGGAGGGCCTCCTTAGGGTGCCGCCGGTCAGTGAGTGCCGGCGGGCGATCCCCAGGGGGAGAGCGTTCTCAGTGGGCACTCCTGCGTGTGGAACTCTGGATCGCCCCCGACCTTCGCTTGTTTCGCTGGGACCTAAAAACCTGACTATTTGAGTTAGCCGGCCTGGACTGAGGGGTTTTAAGTTTGTAAATTTTAAATTTTAAACTCTTTTGGGCTATTAATTTTATTTTATTTTAATCTGTACATTGTACTGTTTTAATTTGCCCTGTAAACTGCTCTGAGTCTCTCAGGAAAAGGGCAGTATATAAATCAAAACAAATAAATAAAAATAAATAAATAAATATTTTTTTTAAATAAAAATAAATAACTCTTGAGTATATTTTTCTTTAAATTGTGAAAAACATGGACATACTTGATAAATAAAAATGTAAACTTTCAAGCCCCCAATCTAATCCAACAACAAGTTACATAGGTTCCCAATTGCGTAGCCCATAATCTGTTCGTCCATCAGGTGCTAATGAGAAAATCAGCCATGGTATCCTATAAAACTTCATTTATTTAAAATAATTTCTTTTTTATACAAATTTTATTGATTTTCTGATATTACATTCACATATTTGAAAAGCAACGTGGTGGCTGGGTAGTAGTAATTCAATTACATACAGATAACATTAGTACTGATTTCAAATTGCTACCATAAATATTTCCTCTCTTTTTCACTTCCTATATACCTATAGACCCAAAAGAACAGAGGATGACAAGAGCTGCATATAAGCGTATGGAAAAAGAGCAAAAACAAAAGCCTGTATCTGGTCCAACTACGCAAGACGCGGCTGTCTCAGAGCCTGTGGGAGGAGCACATCCGAAGAGAGCAACAGCTGATCTTCAGGCCATGTTCCAAAGGCTCATGGTCACCAGAGATGGTGAAGTTCCTGACATGGAATGTTAATGGCTTAAATTCACCACAGAAAAGAAAGAAAGTATTTTTTTTATCTGAAACAACATAAAAATGACATTGTTTGCTTACAAGAGACACATATTGCATTAAAAGACCAAAAGTACCTGATTATTTCCTGATTGGGAACACATTTTGCATCCTTTGCTCCGGACAAGAAGGCTGGAGTGGCCATTTATTTAAGAAAAGACTTTTCGGCAAGATTGATTGAATCGGATAAACAAGGGAGATATGTTAGTATTGAATTAATACTACAAGGAAAGAAAGTTCTTCTTATTAGATTATATGCTCCAAATCAACAACAGCAAAAATTCTTCAAATTTTTACATCAGAGACTAATCGAATTGGATTATAAATCTGTTATTATGATGGGGGACTGGAATGGAGTTTTGGTGCCATCTGAAGAAAAGAAGGGATCCTCCAAAAACTTTTTTAATTCGAAATTGCCTAAAGCTTTTTTTGATTTGAAGGAAGATCTGGAATTAAGAGATGTATGGCGGGAAAGGAATATGAGAGACAAGATTTTACTTTTTTTCAGATAGACATAAATCTTTCTCCAGGATTGACTTTATTTTGATTACTACTGATCTTTTTTCTTCGGTTAAGATGACTTGTTCTTGCAGAAATGTAGAGAACATATGAAAGAATTTTTTGTTACAAATATGCATAAAGGTACATCGATGGAAATGGTTTGGGATGCTAGTAAAGCTTATATGAGAGGGGTTTTGATTTATATGAACAATGCTTACAGGCGTAAGCAAATGCAAAAATGTTTAGATCTTGAGGAAGAGATTAAATCTAAGGAGAAAAAGCTTATTTTGAATCCATTGGATAATAATTTAAGGATCTCAATACATTTACTGAAAGAACAATTTAACATGCTACTGGCTGATCAAGTAGCAACTAATTTGCGCTATGCTAAACACAATACTTTTTGTAACACTAATAAGCCTGGTAGATGGTTGGCTTATCAATTAAGGAAGAAACAGAAATCACGTACTATAGATAAAATAGAATATAAAGGAAAAGAAGTCTACCAACAAAATTTGATTAAGAGGAGTTTTTTAGATTTTTATTCGAAATTATATTCTAAAGAAAATATACAAGCTTTAGATATAGACAAGTATTTACAGGGAGCTCATTTTCCGAGACTCTCAAAAGAACAACAACTTGAGATGAATTGCCCAATTACATCAGAAGAAATTTCTTTAGCTATTAAACAGTTGAAATTGGGCAAGGCTCCGGGAACAGATGGATTAACAGCAATTTACTATAAAAAGTTGTTGCTTGAAATGATTGAACCATTAAAGATTTTGTTTAATAAAATTCAGACTGGAGGTGCAGTTCCTCCATCATGGAGGACAGCTTTTGTATCATTGATTCCAAAGGAGGATCAAGATCTTACTCAACCTAAAAATTATAGACCTATATCGCTTTTGAATACAGATTATAAGATTTTTGCTAAAGTATTGGCTAATAGATTAATGCAAGTTTTGAAACAAATGATTCATAGTGATCAATCGGGATTTATATCTGGGAGGTATATGAAATATAATGTAAGACAAATTGTAAACCTGCTTGAATATTTGGATAAGAAGAACCAAGTCTCCGCAGCATTGATATTTTTGGATGCAGAGAAAGCCTTTGACCAATTGAATTGGCAATTTTTATTGAGAGTTGTTGAGGAGATGAATTTTGGAGAAGGTTTTTTACATGCTACTAAAGCTATATATCAACAACAAACTGCACAAATTATAGTTAATGAGGGGCTAACAGAGACCTTTAAAATTGAAAAAGGTACAAGACAGGGATGCCCCCTATCACCATTATTGTTTGTTTTAACATTAGAGATTTTATTAATTAAAATTTGAGAGTCCTCTATGATAAAGGGAATTAAAATAAAGCAGAATGATTATAGATTGAGAGCTTTTGCTGATGACTTGGTTGTGACAGTATCTCAACCGTTACAGTCAGTTATAGACTTGATGGAAATTATAATTCAGTATGGTAAGGTTTCTGGGTTCAAGGTGAATAGTAATAAGACTAAGATATTATCTAAGAATTTATCTATGAGTGAAAGGGATATGTTTTGAAATAGTGAAAAAGGTTAAATATTTAGGAGTATATATTGCAGCTTCAAATGTAAAATTGTATAAGAATAATTATGAAACACTATGGTTGAAGGTACAAAGGGATTTAAATAATTGGAAAAAATTACAATTATCATTACTGGGAAGAATTGCAGTTGTTAAAATGAATGTTCTGCCAAAGTTTCTCTTTTTGTTTCAAATGATACCTATATTGAAAAAGGATGCCAACCTTGATGAATGGCAGAAGGGTATTAATAAATTTATCTGGGTGGGGAAGAAACCAAGAGTTAAATTTAAGATTTTGCAAGATGCTAGGGAAAGAGGGGGACTCAAGGTGCCGAATTTGAAATTGTACTATGATGCGGTTGCCTTGACGTGGGTTAGTGATTGGCTTAATTTAACTAATAAGAGAATATTTCATCTTGAGGGTTGGGATTTGGTATATGGATGGCATGCATATTTGCTTTACGATAAGAAGGTGGACAGGGCTTTTAAATCCCATATTCTTAGAAGTGCTTTATTGCGTGTATGGAAAAGTATTATTATAAGTTAAATTATAAAATACCGATTTGGGGAATTCCTGGACACGCGATAGAGGGCGTATCTATGGGAGTGAGTTTGGATATGGTTTCTTATAAGGAATTACTTAGATTGCAAGGGAATGATTGGCAACTTAAATCATTAGATGAGTTAAGACAAGAAAACATAAGTTACTCTTGGTTTCAATATACCCAATTGAAAGCTAGGTGGAAGTTAGATCAAAAGGTTGGCATCACAATTATAGATCAAAATTTAGTAAAACAAATTAGAGATTTAAATTGTGCACATATAAAGAGGATATATAATGCTTTAATTGAATTGGATTTGGAAACGGAATTACTTAAAGATTGTATGATAAAGGGGGCACAAAATATTCAGGAACCAATTTCGTTGGACACTTGGGAGATAATTTGGGTCAGAAATGTTAAATTTACTCAGGCTCAAAACTTAAGAGAAATTTTTTATAAAATGTTTTATAGATGGCATCTGGATCCCAAGAAGTTGTCTAACATGTATCCTAATTTACAGTCTAAATGTTGGAGATGTGGTAGTTTAGAAGCCACCTATTTTCATATGTGGTGGACTTGTAGAAATATAAAAGGTTTTTGGATTAAAATTTGGTGGAACATTCAAAAGATTTTTAAGAGAAAGATAAAGTTTTCTCCGCAATTGTTTTTATTGGGTATTGTTGTAGATTGTGATGTTAAAGAAACCAATTTGATGTTGAATATGATAACAGCAGCACGGTTACTGGTGGGACAATATTGGAAGAAGGATAGTTTGCTTACTATAGAAGAATGGGTGTTTAAAGTTTCGAATCTTGCAGAAATGTCTAAGATTTCTGCTTACTTGAAAGATCATTCACAGGAAAGATATATTTCAGTTTGGAGGATATGGATAGAATATATTCAGAATAAATATGGGACGCTGGAAAATGAGCCCCTCAGGTCGGAAGGCGTCCAATATGCTACTGGGGAAGAGCAGAGGGCTAGTACTAGTAGCGCCAGAAAGAATGAAGCGACTGGGCCAAAGCCGAAAGGACGCTAAGCTGTGGATATGTCTGGTGGTGAAAGGAAAGTCCGATGCTGTAAAGATTTTTTCTCCATAGGAACCTGGAATGTAAGATCCATGAATCAAGGAAAGCTGGACGTGGTCAAACAAGAGATGACAAGACTGAACATCGACATCTTAGGTATCAGTGAACTAAAATGGACAGGAATGGGTGAATTTAATTCTGATGACCATCTTATATACTACTGCGGGCAAGAATCCCTCAGAAGAAATGGAGTAGCCTTCTTAGTCAATAAAAGAGTAGGAAAAGCAATACTGGGATACAATCCTCAGTTCGAATCCAAGGCAAACCATTCAATATCACAGTAGTCCAAGTCTATGCCCCAACCACTGGTGCTGAAGAGGATGAAATTGACCAGTTCTATGAAGCCCTACAGCACCTTATAGAACTAACACCCAAAAATGATGTCTTTATCATCATGGGGGATTGGAATACTAAAGTAGGAAGCCAAAAGATAACTGGAATAACAGGCAAGTTTGGCCTTGGAGTACAAAATGAAGCAGGCCACAGGCTGATAGAATTTTGTCAAGAGAATACGATGGTCATAGCAAACACTCTTTTCCAACAACCCAAGAGATGGCTCTACACATGGACATCACCAGATGGTCAACACAGAAATCAGATTGACTATATGCTCTGCAGCCAAAGATGGAGAAGCTCTACACAGTCAGTAAAAACGAGACCAGGAGCTGACTGTGGCTCAGACCATGAGCTTCTTGTTGCAAAGTTTAGGCTTAAATTAAAGAAAGTAGGGAAAAGCGCTAGGCCAGTCAGGTATGAATTAAATCATATCCCTGTTTTTTTTAATTGAAAAGTTTTACAGTACATTTTATCTTTAACAATGCCCCCCTCCCCCACCCCTACCTAACCCTCCCTATCCCTCCCCCCCATTCCCCCCCGACTTCCCAGAGCTAAGTACAAGGTATAAAAACAAAAAACAATCATAAACATCCATATGCTAAAAACAATAAACTATTAATTCTATCGCCCTCTAGCTCATATAAAATGACTACAAGCAATACTAATGTTACATATAAAAAGAAAAAAAAGAAAAAAGAAAAGGAAACTTATTCAAATGCTAAGTGAAACTTTTTAGTCCCATATTTGTTCTGAATATAATCAATCCACTTTTTCCACTCCATAATATAACGTTCTTGCGAATGATCTTTCAAGTAAGCCGAAATCTTTGCCATTTCCGCCAGGTCAGAAACCTTTAGAGTCCATTCTTCTATAGTCAGCAGTTCCTCCTTTTTCCAATATTGACCTATTAAGAGTCTTGCTGCTGTAATTAAATTCAACATCAACTTAATGTCCACAACAGTAGCATCTGTAATTATGCCCAGCAAAAACAATTGCGGACAAAACTTTATCCTTTGCTTAAAGATCTTCTGCATATTCCACCAAATTTTTATCCAAAAAGCCTTAACCTTTTTGCAGGTCCACCATACATGAAAATACGTTGCATCTTCACCACCACATCTCCAACATTTAGGTTGATAATTCGGATACATACTTGCAAGCTTTTTAGGATCTAAATGCCATCTATAAAACATTTTATAAAAGTTCTCTCTTAGGTTTTGGGCTTGTGTGAATTTTACGTTCCTCACCCAGATCTAGAGGTGACAAATAGATTTAAGGAATTAGATCTGATAGACAGAGTGCCTGAAGAACTATGGACAGAGGTTCGCAACATTGTACAACAGGTAGCAACCAAAACCATCCCAAAGAAAAAGAAATGCAAGAAAGCAAAATGGCTGTCTGAGGAAGCTTTGCAAATAGCTGAGGAAAGGAGGGAAGCGAAAGGCAAGGGAGAAAAAGAAAGATACGCCCAATTAAATGCAGAATTCCAAAGAATAGCTAGAAGAGATAAGAATGCCTTCTTAAATGAACAATGCAAAGAAATAGAAGAAAACAATAGAATAGTGAGGACCAGAGATCTTTTCAAAAAAATTGGAGAGATGAAAGGAACGTTTTGTGCAAAAATGGGCATGATAAAGGACCAAAATTGCAGGGACCTAACAGAGGCAGAAGAGATTAAGAAGAGGTCGCAAAATTACACAGAACAACTATACAAGAATGAGCTTAACGTCCCTGATAATCACAATGTGGTGGTCACTGACCTCGAGCCAGACATCCTAGAATGTGAAGTGAAGTGGGCCTTAGAAAAGCTGAGCAACAACAAAGCTAGTGGAGGTGACAGTATTCCAGCTGAGCTATTCAAAATCTTAAAAGACGAGGCAGTAAAAGTGCTACACTCAATTTGCCAGCAAATTTGGAAAACTCAACAGTGGCCACAGGATTGGAAAAGATCAGTTTACATTCCAATTCCAAAGAAAGGCAGTGCCAAAGAATGTTCAAACTATTGCACCATTGCACTCATTTCTCATGCTAGTAAAGTTATGCTTAAAATTCTACAAGCTAGACTCCTGCAGTATGTGGATCGAGAACTACCAGAAGTACAGGCAGGATTTCGAAGAGGCAGAGGAACTAGAGATCAAATTGCTAACATACGCTGGATCATGGAGAAAGCTAGAGAGTTCCAGAAAAACATCTACTTCTGCTTCATTGACTATGCTAAAGCCTTTGATTGTGTGGATCATAACAAACTCTGGCAAGTCCTTAAAGAGATGGGCGTACCAGACCATCTTATTTGTCTCTTGAGAAACCTATATGCGGGCCAAGAAGCAACAGTGAGAACTGGACACGGAACCACTGATTGGTTCAAAATTGGGAAAGGAGTCCGGCAAGGCTGTATACTGTCGCCTTGCCTATTTAACTTATATGCAGAGCACATCATGAGAAAGGCAGGGCTAGATGAATCAAAAGTTGGAATTAAAATTGCTGGAGGAAATATCAACAACCTAAGATATGCAGATGATACCCCTCTAATGGCAGAAAGTGAAGAGGAACTAAAGAGCCTCTTGTTGCGAGTGAAGAAGGAGAGTGCAAAACTTGGGTTGAAACTAAACATTAAGAAAACCAAGATCATGGCATCCGGCCCTCTCAATTCCTGACAAATAGATGGGGAAGAAATGGAGGTAGTGACAGATTTTATTTTCCTGGGCTCCAAGATCACTGCAGATGGGGACTGTAGCCAAGAAATTAAAAGACGCTTGCTCCTTGGGAGGAAAGCCATGGCAAATCTTGACAGCACACTAAAAAGCAGAGACATCACCCTGTCAACAAAAGTGCGTATAGTCAAGGCTATGGTCTTCCCAGTTGCAATGTATGGCAGTGAAAGCTGGACCATAAGAAAGGCTGAGCGCCAAAGAATTGAAGCCTTTGAACTATGGTGCTGGAGAAGACTCCTGCGAGTTCCTTGGACTGCAAGGCGATCAAACCGGTCAGTCCTAGAGGAGATCAACCCTGACTGTTCTTTAGAAGGCCAGATCCTGAAGCTAAAACTCAAATACTTTGGCCACCTAATGAGAAGGAAGGACTCACTGGAGAAGAGCCTAATGCTGGGAAAGATTGAGGGCAATAGAAGAAGGGGACGACAGAGAATGAGGTGGCTGGATGGAGTCACTGAAGCAGTAGGCGTGAGCTTAAATGGACTCCAGGAGATGGTAGAGGACAGGAAGGCCTGGAGGAAAATTGTCCATAGGGTCGCGATGGGTCGGACACGACTTCGCAACTAACAACAACAACAACAACAAATTTTAGAGGGATATTTTTATTGGTACTTTGTATGTAGTTATGTTAAAGGGGAGTTAAAGCACATTATGAATTTGGTTAATTGTATATTATGCATAATTCTTATTTAGAATATGATTATTATAACTATAATCCTGTATTTAGCTGTGGGAAGTGAGGGGGGGAAGTGGGCTGGTTTGGGGTGGGGGGGATTTGGGGATATATTGTAAAATCTTGTTTTTGTAAAACTCTTTAATAAAAAAAGAAAGAAAAGCAACGTGGTGGCTGGGTAGTTGTAATTCAATTACATACAGATAACATTAGTACTGATTTCAAATTGTTACCATAAATATTTCCTCTCTTTTTCACTTCCTATATACTGTCTGTTTGTAAATCAAAAGACAAGTTTTATCCTATCCATCACATAGAAAATAACTTTCTTACATATATCCATAGTTTTTAGTTTACACATATTCTAATTGTTTTAACATACAATCTTTTAGACAATCAATGACCTAATAGATTTTTCAGCTTCAATTTCCACTAACATTTAGATTTAATGTTTGATATTTATCATTCCCAAAATTTTTAGTATACTCTCAATTCATCTATCACCATTCTTCACAAAATCTAATATTCAAAATACACATCCCATTTACTTAACTTCTCACCCTCTATGTCAACAAGTTAAGGATACAATATGATATCCTTCCTTTTTGCTAATTTTCAGTTGAAGCAGCTTCCATCTTCTCTCATAGCTTAGTCCTCATAACTGTATCAAAAGCTGCCTTGAGATCTATAAAGACAGCATATAATGATACAGGTCTAGTTGATACATATTTTTAATCAAATGATAAAGAACTAAGCACTGATCTATGGTGTCTCTCCCCTCTCTAAACTCAGCTTCTTCTTCGGCAATCAGGTTCTCAAGATCCAGCCACTCCTTTAATTTATCTTGGAGGTGTTTGGCATAGAGTTTGCTGATTACATTTAGCAGATGTATTGTAATTGGTAGGGTCGTCTCTTTCCCTTTTTATAAATTGGGACCACAATTGCCAAGCCCCAATCCTCTGGGACATGGCTGGTGGAGTCAATATAGGTGAATAGCACTGCCAGGATGGGTATCTATCACTCCATATTGTTCTTTAGTAATTCAGCTGAAATGAAGTCAGCTCCTGGAGCCTTCCCAATCCTGAGTTGGCGAATGAGGGATTTAATTTCAGACTCTGAGATTGGAGGCCACTCAGGTAAATCCTTCATTGTATACCTTGTACTCTCGTGGGAGGGATCTTCATACATTCTCTGAGTGAAGTTCCCAAGTTATAGAAGATATATGGCAGTCTAGTGGGATATTGATTCTTTCAGAGTGGTAAGCTATTAGATGCCAGAATAAAGAAGAGTTCTTTTGCTTTGCTGCCACAATGAGGTGTTCCCAGGAAGACCTTGGGTCTTGTCTCTTCTTGAGTGCAATCCATTGCTTAAATTGTTTTTTAAGTGTGAATAATTGTTTCAGAATTGCTTTATTGCCATATCCAGTCTCACTTTTGTACTCCTTGTATGCCAAGTTAAGAGCTTTCTTGGTTTCTACACAATCCTTATCAAACCATGGTCTGGAGGTGATGCAGGGCCTCTTAACTGAGAAATTTTGGTCATGTGCTGGTAATGGTTGTAGCTCATAAACTAAGCTTTTATATAGTTCTAATAAGTCTTGAGTCGGGTTGGCTGATATAAAGGATGCACAGATTTTTTTGAAAATTATCCTCTTTTAGGGCTGTCCTCTCCTCACTCTCCATTTGACCCAACATCTTGTTAGGCATGCTGTAGAAATTGCAGGGATGAAACTGTCCTTGGAGGGTATCTGCCAGATAAAGGGCTTCATGTGAATACAAAGTGGTAGATGATCACTTTCTAGGTAAGGCAGGACTTCAAAATTTTCTATATAATGTAGTAAGTCCATAGAAGTTAAGATATAATCAATGGTGCTAGTTTTGGTCCTTGCCATAAATGTAACTTTGAACTATGGTGCTGGAGAAGACTCCTGCGAGTCCCTTGGACTGCAAGGTGATCAAACGGGTCAGTCCTAGAGGAGATCAAACCTGACTGTTCTTTAGAAGGCCAGATCCTGAAGTTGAAATTCAAATACTTTGGCCACCTAATGAGAAGGAAGGACTCACTGGAGAAGAGCCTAATGCTGGGAAAGATTAAGGGCAATAGAAGAAGGGGATGACAGAGAATGAGGTGGCTGGATGGAGTCACTGAAGCAGTAGGCATGAGCCTAAATGGACTCCAGAAGATGGTAGAGGACAGGAAGGCCTGGAGGAATGTTGTCCATGGGGCTGTGATGGGTCGGACACGACTTCGCAACTAACAACAGAAATGTAAACTTGACAAGATAGTCGTCAGCCCATAAGCCATTAGATATGAAAAAGTTAAATTTATTTGCCAACTTTGCAAGACAGAGGCCAGCATAATTAGCTCTAATGTCTTTAGAGAGTCTATGAAGGAGGTGCTGATTTGTATAGGAACCTCCGATGGTGGGTATTGATATTTCATAAATAATGTATAATCATCTGGTCCCAATCTAGCATTAAAGTCTCCCCTTAGTAGGACCCTGGCATTTGGGTGTTCCATTAGTTGCTTATTAATGTAGTGTTCCAACTCCAGCCATACAGCAGTGGTTTCAGCTTTTCTTAGTGAAGGAAGGAGATAAGCATTGATTATTAAAATCAGGACCAAGTCCAACTTGAGAAGAAGGGCCATAGCAGTATGTTTTAAAGGGGTAATATGTGTGGGCTCTGCTCTCAAGCTGGTAGAAATAAATATACCCAGCCCTCCTTTCAGTCTCCCGTAGCCTCTGCCTGGCCTTGCTTCTAGCTTATATGAATGATAGCCATTAAGCAGGAGATAATCAACACTCTGTAACAGACTATTTTCAAAATAAAATGGCTTCATGAACAACATTTTAAAAAATTGTAACAACATACAACACAAAAGGGAAATTTTAAGGAGACTTACTGCACAATTTCCAAGCTACAGATACCCATTAAAATCAATAAAGCAGCATGTCAATCCCAGGTGACAGACAACAATTAAACTTCTGTTAATGCTCAGAATTTGTTGTGTCTTTTGTCTACCGAGTATTCCACAACTATAATTGTCTCTGCACATCATATAATTAGTGGTTTCAAACATTTTTCAGTTATAATAGCTGTAGTTTTTCCACCATCAAAGACCTGCTTTTTTAACTGCAAAGTTTTCTGAATGTAGCCATCAGTGTAGAAAAATGCTAAAATACTAGAATTATAATACTGGAATTAAACAGTCCACTAACTAAAAATTAAGTATGTGCAATCATTTGACTGACAAAAAGTGCCATGCAACCCACTGTCCTTGATAAAAAAATTATGAAGTGTGTGACAGAAAAGAATGGTTTAATATCCAAGGATTATATCAAGCACAAAATGGATGATGAAAATAAACCAATCTTGTGCACAGTGGCATAGCAAGTTTTATTAGCATGCTGACCAATTTCAAGCAACTAACTTTCTTGTCTCATAAGGCAGTTTAAGTTATATAGTCTTTGCTCCCTGCAGTTGCTGCAATATCTTCATCTGAGAAATATTCTCTGGTTCACACTTCTTTCTTGTGTGAGAACAGAACTCCAAGCTAGGCCAAGCAAACCTAGCAATTGACAAATCTGAAGCATGTTTTGAAAAGGCAAAAAAGGGTCTCTTTTTGACATTTAGGGAAACAAAATACTTTTACTAGTGGTATTAACTAGAACTTTAAGGGGGAAAAAATCTAGACATTATCCAGAATATGAATGTTATGAATGATAGGAAGTAAGAAAGTGAACATTGTTTTTAAAAATATAATATAAATCACTACTGCATTTCAAAAAGCTACAAACTAAATGTAATAAAACAGAACCTCTAAACCAATGGTAGGCAATTTATGGAGGCCTTGGGCTACAACTTAGATTTTTGATCTTCTGGAGCTGACAGGATGTCATCCAGTGATAGTATTAGGCAATTGGAAAGGTAGAACTGAATTTTCTAAATGGGATTAGCAAGAGATCTCTGCAATGTAAACTAATTCTTTTCCTACTGTTACTGACCTCTCACAATGGAATTTGGTCATTCTGCTACTAAATTCTGAGGGAGAATTTTGAGATGCTATGGGGTCATATATGGCTTGTAGGTTGCCCATATCTTAAAAATATTTTAAGCTATATGTAAAATATCTTAATAAAAATAAAGTAGCATTGATGATGATAGATAATGAAATGTCTACAAGAAAATAATCAAGCTCAAGGACCCCTCAAAAATAAAATAACTTATGGATATGTAAAATGTTTTCTAAAAAGTTTAAATGAAATTTTATTCAAAGCTACCTATTCATAATTATTATATTTAGGCTTAAAATAATTTACACCTATTTTTATTGCTTTATAATCAATTGTATTATGTAATAATTATAAATATTTCTGAATCATATGTTCAGTGATACAGAAAGGGAAGGAAGGAAGGAAGGAAGGAAGGAAGGAAGGAAGGAAGGAAGGAAGGAAGGAAGGAAGGAAGGAAGGAAGGAAGGAAGGATCGTTTAGCTCAAAGTTATGAAATGTGCTGGAAGTCAATATTTGTGGATCCATCTTGTGACAGCAATAGAATATAGAAGATATAACAAGAATAAATGGTAAAGCACATGTATTTAGTAAATTATAAAAATCAAATAGTATGTTATATGTCTGTGACCCTAAGAGAAACAAGAAGAATTGAATGAAAGTGGTCTGAAATCATCCCAGGTAATATGAAATGATCCAAATAATGTCAAAAAGTATGAAATGGTGAGAAGCTATATAAAAATGGAAAATCATAGGTTGGCAATAATTTATCTAGATTTTCCTGGAGTTAGTTCCACTTTTTTTAAATAAAAGACAGGGATATTAATTTGGTGGTGTCAAAAGTGGATCTTGAGAAAAGTGGACATTTAAGAAAATGAAATGTGAAAGAAATGATAGTGAAAGTAGAATATTACAGAAATAAAAATCCTGTATAATTATGTATAAAAAAATCAAAGTTGAAATGAAAAGAGGTAGAAAAAATACAGATATATTTTGATGTAAATAAAAAACTGATTTGGAAGTGGATGAGAAGGACAAAAAAAGAAGCCTCCAGCAAAATTAATGTGATGTAAACAAGAATGATGACAAAACTGAAGAAAGAAATTATGGAAGAATAATAAAAGGCAATGTATGAATTAATTTCTCTTAAATTTTCACATTGTATAATCTTGCAAATCATGATTTTAGATTTATATTCATTCCTCTAATATTTGTGCATAGAAACATGCATATCCACAAATTTGGAAAAATATACCTTTTTCTATGCAACTACCCAACAGTCACAACTTTCATTTAAATCTGGGTCTACAAATTACCAAGTACTAATTCTGTCATCTTGTCTTTTTCCCACCTTCATTTTTACTTCCCTGCATGTAATCATCAAATTACCTTCAAGTAACCAACAGGTGATGATCTCTTCCTTCCTTCCTTCCTTCCTTCCTTCCTTCCTTCCTTCCTTCCTTCCTTCCTTCCTTCCTTCCTTCCTTCCTTCCTTCCTTCCCTCCGCCCTGTGCGTTCCCACAGAGGGGGCCTCCTCAGGGTGCCACCGGTCAGAGAATGTCGGCTGGTGGCCCCCAGGGGGAGGGCCTTCTCTGTGGGCGCCCCGGCTTTATGGAATCAGCTGCTGGTTGAGCTCCGGATGGCACCTGACCTTCGCTCCTTCCAACGCGACTTGAAGACCTACCTATTTGAACAAGCCGGCCTGGCCTGATGGGGGATGCATTGGGGTTTTTTTATTGGGGATTTTTTACATTTTTTTACTGTTTTTAGTGCGGACTCATATTTAATTCTCTTTTTAATTTTTGTATTTTGTATTTTTATATATGCCCTGTTCACCGCCCTGAGTCCTTCGGGAGAAGGGCGGTATACAAATATAATAAACTTAAACTTAAACTTAAACTTAAACTAACTTACTTCCTTCCTTCCTTCCTTCCTTCCTTCCTTCCTTCCTTCCTTCCTTCCTTCCTTCCTTCCTTCCTTCCCTCCCTCTCTCTCTCCCTCCCTCTCTCTCTCTCTCTCCCTCCCTCCCTCCCTCTCTCCCATTATTCATCTTAAATTTCAAATTGAACATTTTACTTAAAATTTGTCCAGGTAACATTATTCAGTAAAACAAAAAAGTGTAGACTGGTTTGTTTATTTATCTATACATATGTATCCTGACTTTATTAATAATCTAAATAACCCAAGGTGATGAACATACTGAATATTCCTTCCTCTTCCTATTTTCCTCACAATACCCTGTGAGGTAGCTTATGCTGAGAGAAGGTGACTGGCCCAGTCACCCAGTCAGTTTTCAAGCCTAAGGTGGAGTATAACTTGTCTCCCAGTTTTTAGCCTGGTGCCTTAACCATTAGACCAAACTGGCTCTAGCTGAGCTGTATGTTGCACAATATTCCTAGTTTATAAAAAAAATATCAAATGATTTTGAAATATTTGGATCAATATGTCACACACCACATAACCAAAACCTAGTTTAACCAAAAGCAATCTCTGGGAGGAGTTTAAGACCATTGTACCTAAGGAAGTTGTCAGGTACTTGTAGCTTTTGTTTGACTATTCCTATGCTAGATTCATGATCCTTTTGACTGGTCAAGCTGCCCAGAAGAGAATACATGATTAAGTCTGACTAGTGGCTAATTCCTTTTCAAAGTAGGCAGCGGTCCTACCGGCTCTTAAGAAAACAGTGATGCACTTTCTCCTCAAGGGACAATCACTCACCCCATGGCTAAGAGGGCCTTTGCACAGCTTTAGCTTGTGTGCCAGTTGTTACCCATTCCTGAGCCAGGAGGTTCTTATTCACTGTTACTCATGCCCTCATGACCACTGAAACATACATTACATGAGGCTGCCCCTGAAGAGCATTTGGAAGCCTCAGCTGGTACAGAATGCAAGCTGCATAGGTTATAAACAGTATCAGCTAATTGGCACATGCGACATTACTACTTTCTGGGTTCAATTGCTTGCCAGTCTGTTTCTGGGTGCAATTTAAGGTGCCAATTGTCACAATTAAAGTTCTTCTTGGCTTGGGATCAGATTACCAAAGGGAATGTCTTCTCCCAGTTGTTGATACCCACTCAATCGAGTCCAGTATGAAGGGCATGCTCCTGGTCTCATCAGCTAAGGAAATTATAAATGCTTTGAGAATACTGAAAAAATTAACAACTGTTAAAATGTAGACGTACTAGAATAGATTAGAATAGAATAGAATAGAATAGAATAGAATAGAATAGAATAGAATAGAATAGAATAGAATAGAATAGAATAGAATAGAATAGAATAGAATAGAATAGAATAAAACATTGGAGGTCTTCTAGTCCAGCCCCCTGCTCAAGCAAGAGAACATATACCATTTAAGACAAGTGACTGTCTAGTCTCTTCTTAAAAATCTCCAGTGATGGAGTGCCCACGATTTCTGAAGGCAGGCTGTTCCACTAGTAAATTGTCCTCACTGTTAGGTCGTTTCTCCTTAATTACAGGTTATTTCTCTCTTTGGTCAGTTTCCAACCATTGATTCTTATCCTGCCTTCTCTGATGCTTTGGAGAATGGTTTGATGGCCTCTTCTTTCTGGCAGCCCTTCAAATACTGGAATACTACTGTCATGTTGCCTGTTTCTTCTTTTCAATAGACTAGCTAAACCCAGTCCTACAGCCGTTGCTCATATGTTTTAGTTTCCAGGCCTTTGATCATTTTAGTTGCTCTTCTCTGAACTTTTTCCAAGGTCTCAACATCTTTTTTGTAGTATAAAATGTTTTATAGATGGCACTCTAATGATGGGGGGTGAGGTGTTACCCCCCGTTGATAGGGCTCGCAACTTGGGCGTCCTCCTGGATTCACGGCTCAATTTTGAAGATCACATAGGAGCCGTGACCAGGGGGGCTTTTGCACAGGTTCGCCTGGTGCGCCAGTTGCGTCCCTATCTGGACCGAGACGCCCTACGCACAGTCACTCATGCGCTTGTGACCTCCCGTTTGGACTACTGTAACGCTCTCTACATGGGGCTGCCCTTGAAGACCACTCGGAGGCTTCAACTGGTGCAGAATGCGGCCGCGCGAGTTGTAATGGGGGTTTCCCGATACTCCCATGTAACACCTCTACTCCGCGAGCTGCATTGGCTTCCGGTTGCCCTCCGGGTGAAATTCAAGGTGCTGGTTATCACCTATAAAGCCCTACATGGCCTGGGTCCGGGTTATTTGAGGGAACACCTGCTGCCGGCATCAAACGCCCTTCGCCCAGTGCGCTCCCACAGGGAGGGTCTGCTCAGGGTTCCGCCGGTGAGAGATTGCCGGCGGGTGACACCCAGGGATAGGGCCTTCTCAGTGGGAGCGCCTGCCCTCTGGAACCAGCTGCCAGTAGAGCTGAGGACTGCTCCCGACCTCCGATCATTCCGCCGGGGCCTGAAGACCTGGCTCTTTGAGCTCTCGGGCCCAGGCTGAGGGGAAAATTTTAACTGGGGTTTTAATGTACAGGGTGAATTTAATGCTTTTTAAATTGGTTTTAACTTTTGTATGTTTTGATTTTTAATTCCCTGTAAACTGCCCTGAGTCCTCAGGGAAAGGGCGGTATACAAATGCAAATATTAAATTAAATTAAATTACTTGCCACCAGCAAGATTAGCAAAAATGTTTAAAAATATGTCAGATAGATGTTGGAAATGTAAACATAACTCAGGCACGTATTATCATATCTGGTGGACATGTGGTAAAGCAAAGGCTTATTGGAAAAAAAATACATGGCTGGTTAGAAAAAATGTTGGGAGAACATGTAGAATTTAATCCTGAACTTTTTCTATTAGGTATGATACCAGAAAAGATTAATAAACAAAGTTGATACTTGGTTCTACACATCACAACAGCAGCAAGAATAGCCTTCGCACAATACTGGAAAAATGAAGGAGTACCACCAGAGGAAGAAGTAATTAAAAAAATATTGGAACGCATAGAGATGGACAGATTAACTATGAGATTGAAAGATAAAGAAGAAACAGAATACTACCAAACCTGAGAGTCATTCTACAAATGGCTAGAGGAAAGAACCAAGGACTAGGATTTCACTACGTATTAGTGCTTTACAATCCAGACTGCACGCTGGTTGAAAAACTAACATATGTATGTAAGAAAAAAAAACTAATAAATTTTTTATTAAAAAAAAGTTCAATCAATCAATTCCAACTTTGTGAGATCTTTTTTTTTGCAAGAAGTTGAAATTGATTGATTGAAACTTTTTTTTTTGCACATGGCGGTGGAGGCCTAAAGCGAAAAGGTTTTATTAAATCCAGCTGAAGGCCTAGGACTGGGGCGATGGCGTGCATGCCCATAGAGAGGGCTCTGCGTGCCACCTGTGGCACATGTGCCATAGGTTCGCCACCACAGATGCAATGGTTCTAAGATAACATTTGCCAGCTCCTTCAGAACTCTGGGATATAATCTGTTGGGTCCCAGTGATTTATACTCGTCAAGGTTGGATAGGTGTTCTCTTAACATTTTCTTGCTTATTTTAATATTTGTTTGTAGTTTGTCTTTTGCAGTAGTTTTCTTGGTATGTTGTGCTATAATTTCTTTTTATGGGAAGACTGATGCAAAAAATGAGTCAAGCAGTTCTGCTTTCTCCCTATTGCTTGTTACTTCCTTGCCAACTTCTCTCTTTAGTGGACCTAAGGTTTCCTTGATTTTTTTCTTGTTATTAATATGTTGAAAGAAACTTTTTTATTGTCCTTCATTTCTGTTACAAGTCTTTCCTAGGTTCTCTCTGAGTTTGTTAAAATCAGTTCATTTGAAGTTTAAAACTCTGGCTGGATTATTTTCTGTTGCTTGTGTTTGCATTATAATGAATTCCAGTATGACGTGGTCATTTTCACCCAAGTTTCCAGCAACTTTAACTCCTTCTATCACTGCTTCTCTATTATTAGTAAGAATTAGGTCCAGTATAGCTTTACTTCTAGTTCCCTCCTCTACCTTTTGGATGACAAAGTTGTTGGCAAGGTTGGTTAGGAATCTGTTTGATCTCCCACTAGCTGCAGAGTTTGTCTCCCAGCTGATATCTGGGTAGTTGAAGTCTCCCATTATTACTGTGGTATGCTTCCTACATACATTTGTTAACTGGTTGGCAAAGGTTTCACCTATTTCTTCTGATTGCTTGGGTGGCCTGTAAAATACACCTATGGCTTGTTCAATGTGTGTAAATATAATGAAAATCAGAAGATAGTTGTATACAAAGGAAAATTTACAAGATTCAATGCATAAACTAATTAATTTAAGTTTGCTGGGAAAGTGTTTGGCAAAATTTTAATTGAAAAGTACTAAAGGTGATAATGAGCAAAATCTTGTAGCCTGAGCAGAAGTAGAAAATGTTTAGCAAGTAGTTCAGTGAAGAAATACAAGGATATATAATGTCTCTTGTGTTGGTTAATTTATATGGATAAATGCTTGGAGTAATATCAGAGGCATGTTAGTATACAGATGTTGCTAGCTAAGAACTCAAATGGTTTGCAGTGTTCATGAGATGGATTCTGTGATGCAACAAAGATTAAAGATATGAAAATTAACTTCCAAAGACCAAGACAACTGTCTTTGAAGGAAAAATGTATTTATTAAAAACGGAAAAAATTTAAGATGTGCAGATGCAAACAAAAAGTTAGCTGACAAGATGTTATCTATTGCTGGGAATAAACTAAAGTGGCTATATAATTGAGTGAGATTTTGAAAGTTGCCTATCTGAAGAAAAAACATACAAGTATGTTGAAAGCTTTGGTAAAATGAAAACCAATGGGTGAAATATGAATGGTTGATGAATGAATGTGGATTGAACATGGAGTAATCAGTGCAAATGAAGTACATTAAGATTATTTTGATCATATAATAAGAAAACTATATAAACTGAATAAATGAAAAGAAATAAGCAATGTACAAATCAGTATAATGACATCATGGAAGCAAGGTTGGCTTGCAAGGATAAAATGCTATAGAGAAGTACATTGAATAGGAAGTATATAAATTAACCTTTTATTTTCTCTTACACTCTCTCTTAATTCCTTTTCTCATTGCTTCGTATTCTTTTAATTTTGCATAATACTTCTGGAGCATTCACAAGTTTCAATGCTTTCTTTCAAAATAATAAAAACTGGGATCATAAGGTTTACCCTTCTGGATATGTCCTAAACCTCACAATAAAAGAACAAAAGGGGTAGAACTTGTGTTGATGTAATGATGCTTTAATCATTTGCCCCTTTTTACTCTTTCTGAAGATATCTTTTTTTACTCATTCTTAAAGGATAACTTAGTGAAAATGTGAAGAATCAATATTTTTATATGTTTATATGTTTGGATAAAATTTCTAAAAACTAAACTTTAGCAGCACATTGATTTTATCGAAAATTTGCTTAGCCACATTCCCATGACTCCTGAATTGATTGTGTGAAACAATGTCTTTAAGCACCAAACTTTAAAAATCAATTAATTACAGAACAATTTAATTAATAGTCAAATACTATAATAATTCTGGAGATTTTGGTCCATCTATAACTTGAGACAATCACCTACCAATTTCTCTTCAGGAGAGGAAAACAGTGTTTCCAGTGCTTTTTTTGTAAAAGAAAAAGGTGCCAGAACTCACACATGTTATACAACCTGCCTTGCCTACCCTACAAGGTTCCATCCAAAAAAGGTGCCGGAACTCCATTCTGAGTGTTCTATGAGAAAAAAGTCCTGAATGTTTCTGATAATTCTTGATATAGGTATTTCTTAGCTCAATTATGTATCCAGTTCCAATTCACATAGCATAGCATAATTATTTAGTAAATCTCCTGGCCATCCAAGAGAGAGAGAGAGAAGATGGTTACAAACCACCATACATTGAATTTGCTTGTCAGACTAAACCTGCAGGAAAACCCGTCTTCTATGTCAAAATGTTATTTTTTTCTGCAGTGGTATATTTGGAAGCTTAAAATCTGCTTTCAGGATTCTTAATTATCATTCAGGAACTAGTTACTCAGTATGTAAAATATACATGAAGGTGAAGCTCAAGTATAGAAATTCCTAATTGAAAAATACAGGTAGTCCTCAACTTATGACCACAATTGGGTCCAAATTGTTGTTAAGTGAGAAATTTGTTAAGTGAGTTTTACCTCATTTTATGACTTTTCCCACCATATTTGTTAAATGAATCACTGCAGTTTTTAAATTAGTAACATGGTTGTTAAGTGAATCTGGTTTCCCCATTAACTTTGCTTGTCAGAAGTTCGCAAAAGGGGATCACATGACTGTGGGACACTGGAACAATCATAAATGTGAATCTGTTGTCAAGTGTCCTAATGTAAATCATGTAACCATGTGGATGCTGCAATGGCCAGAAGTATGAAAAATGGTCATAAGTCACTTTTTCCAGTGCCATTGTAACTTCGAACAGTCACTAAATGAACTGTTGTAAGTTGAGGACTACCTGAACTAGAGTTCTATGTTATGTAGATCTCATACTCATGTCTGATTTTATAATATGTTTACTTCTGTTCTTAGAGTATGCATACCCTGTTCCTAGAAATCACTTCTATATCAATTAAAATAGGAATAACAGGAACTATCAACCTGATAAATTATTTCATTAAGCTTTTTTGTTGAAGTTTGTTATTCATCGAAGTTTTTAAAGTCTACCATTCTGGTCCAAGTCCAAATTATCCTCCAGCAAAAATATATCAAGAGGTCCTACAGTATGTTTCTTTAAAATGATCAAATGTGAACAACTATTGTTAACGACATTTTTTTTACAATACTAGGCAAAAGAAATCATTGCAAAGAGAAGACATTATAATATTTTGTCAAGATCACATAGTTAAAAATCTAAGAATCTGATTTACAGCTATTATTTACACCAGAGGTCCCCAATCTTTTGGGCACTAGGAACCAGTTATGTGAGAGAGGTATTCTGTGGACCGGAGGGGGCATGGTTTTGTTTGCTGCCTGCATCCTATGGATGGACTTTGTGCAGCCTGGTTGCTGGTATGCTGCAGCCCAGTACTGGTCCACTGACCAGGGGTTGAGTACCTCTGATTTGTTAGCTGCAAAGTCGTGTCCGGCCCATCGCGACCCCATGGACAATGTTCCTCCAGGCCTTCCTGTCCTCTACCATCTTCTGGAGTCCATTTAAGCTCATGCCTACTGCTTCAGTGACTCCATCCAGCCACCTCATTCTCTGTCGTCCCCTTCTTCTATTGCCCTCAATCTTTCCCAGCATTAGGCTCTTCTCCAGTGAGTCCTTCCTGCTCATTAGGTGGCCAAAGTATTTGAGTCTCAACTTCAGGATCTGTCCTTCTAAAGAGCAGTCAGGGTTGATCTCCTCTAGGACTGACCAGTTTGATCGCCTTGCAGTCCAAGGAATTTTCAGGAGTCTTCTCCAGCACCATAGTTCAAAGGCCTCAATTCTTTGGTGCTCAGCCTTTTTTATGGTCCAACTTTCACTGCCATACATTGCAACTGGGAAGACCATAGCCTTGACTATACGCACTTTTGTTGATAGAGTGATATCTCTGCTTTTTAGTGTGCTGTCTAGATTTGCCATTGCTTTCCTCCCCAGGAGCAAGCGTCTTTTAATTTCTTGGCTACAGTCCCCATCTGCAGTGATCTTGGAGCCCAGGAAAATAAAATCTGTCACTACCTCCATTTCTTCCCCATCTGTTTGCCAGGAATTGAGAGGGCTGGATGCCATGATCTTGGTTTTCTTAACGTTAAGTTTCAACCCAACTTTTGCACTCTCCTTCTTCACCCACAACAAGAGGCTCTTTAGTTTTTCTTCACTTTCTACCATTAGAGTGGTATAATCTGCATATTTTAGGTTGTTAATATTTCTCCCGGCAATCTTAATTCCAACTTTTGATTCATCTAGCCCTGCCTTTCTCATGATGTGCTCTGCATATAAGTTAAATAGGCAGGGTGACAGTATACAGCCTTGCCGGACTCCTTTCCCAATTTTGAACCAACCAGTGGTTCCATGTCCAGTTCTTACTGTTGCTTCTTGACCTGCATATAGGTTTCTCAAGAGACAAATTAGATGGTCTGGTACTTCCTCTGATTTACACTATTCTAAAGACATGGGTACAAATTCTTCAAATTACATTATACAGATAATCCTCAACCGAAAACAGTTCATTTAGTGCCTGTTAAACGTTACTATGGCACTGAAAAAAGGGACTTATGACAATTTTTCACCGTTATGACCACTGCAACATTCCCATGGTCATGTAATTAAAATTCAGATGCTTGGCAACTGACTAAAATTTATGACCATTGCACTGTCCCATATGATCCCCTTTTGCGATTTTCTCACAAGCAAAATCAATGGGGAAACCAGATTCACTTAACAACCATGTTACTAACTTAACAACTGCAGTGATTCACTTAACAATTATGGCAAAAAAGGTTGTAAAAGGGGGCAAAACTCACTTAACAAATGTTTCACTTAACAACAGTCATTTTGGGCTCAATTATGGTCATATTTTGAGGAATACCTGTACTTAAAAACTATATTATAAATCCAAAAGATAACAAAATCTCCTATAAGTAAAAGGAATCAGGGTAAAATGGATTCTATGCATCAAAAAATCAAAAAAGACCAATACATGCCAAGAAAGCATATGTACAGTGTTATTTAGGACCCGTTTGCAGATAAATATTCAAATTAAAAGAAAAAGAAGGGAGCTAGGCTGCAAAGTCTTTTTCATTAAGATGTACCCACTTGTTGACCTCAGTCATAAACAAAACCTATATATACTGTTTAAGTTATATTCAGTTCCAATGACCTCTTGGCAAAAGTTGGGATAAAGACTGATACAATGCACTTAGTAGAAATATAATATCATATGGAAGTCAGTGGAGAATTTGGTCTAAAACATGATTCAAATGGCGAATACCAGGAGTATATACTGCAGACGTGAAATTGGAGAGCATATGCTAACACCATCTGTTCATTTTTGTTTTTGAATGCTACAAGGTAACAAATTAATCCTTGCATTTTTATGTCTTCTGTGATGGCACAGCTAACTATCTAAGCAGTGCCTTCAGAGAAAAACTCCTTCAAATATTAAGAAATTTTTCTTCTTTAAAATAAGCACACAACAGCTGCCTGGATGAAAAAAATCTTTTAGTTTGAATCTCTCCATTTCAGTTTCTTTCAACTAACTCATTTTTTTCAATTTTTGTTTCACTTTCCAATTTTTAGGAACTTACATGAAAAGAATTCATATATTTGAAGAATAGATAAAAATTGGTGTAAAAATTGCTGCTGTAAGACAGGGTGAGGTCCTGTCATTTTCTCCAGCTCATGCCAACCTAGCAGTTTCAAAGTGTGCAAATGCAGATAGGTATCACTTTGGTGGGCTCAGTAATGGGACATGAAAGGAGCCCTCCACTGAGTGTTCCCTGGGTAATGGTGGTGTCCCCAGCCTTGGTGCTTCCGATACAAATATGATGATGACTAGATGCTAGATTCACTTTGGTATAGTGGTTAAGGCAGCAGACTAGAAATCGGGAGACTCTGAGTTCAAGTCTCACCTTAGGCACAAAGCCAGCGGGCTGACCTGGGGCGAAACACTCTCTCTCAGTCATAGGAAGGAAAATTCTTGCTAAGAAAACAGCAGGGACTTGTCCAGACAGTCTCCATGAATTGGACAGAATGATCACACACACCTCACCCAGAATATTGGCAAAACAGGACATACAATGCTAACTTCTTTATCTTAAAGGAAATTAAAACTGAGGAGAGTTAAATTCAGGGATTAAATTGCAAGCAAATATGTTTAGTAAATACAAAGTAATGTTAAATAAAGTTGTAAACTAATGGGGACAGAACTTGTGAGGAGGAATTCTTAACAAAAGGAAATATTAAAAGCACAGTTCCTAGCAATTCTTATTAAGGAAGGGTAGGTGGGAAGAAAGACAAGTATCAGTCCTTCAAGATAGTCCACACAAGGAACCCAAACCCAGGAAGGCTATCTTTATTGTAAGGTTACAGTAACAGAATTGTGCAAATCTGAAAACACATCTTCCCTCCTTTACCTTTACATTCCAGAGAATTAGAAGGGTCCTTTCTGGGGTTCTTTCCCTGCCCCCATTCCTTCTGAGGTATATTTTGACTGTTGTCTAAGCCATGGCATTTCATTTTAGCACTTTAGATCCCTAGACAAGTGTAGCGGGTGAGGGAATAAGCTAAAACGATGACACACAGGCCTGGAGGAGATGAGCTGGAGCTGCAGGGCTCGGCAGAAGCCCCAGGATCTGTGTGTAGGGCTACAGTATATGCTGATTGGAGATTTTGGCACACCACGAAGAGAAAAGGAGAAGGAGGTCAGAGAGAGGAGAAGCTATAAAAAGAATTCTAGAAATAAACCAATGGCTAAAGGATTGGTGTCACCAAGAAAACTTTGATTTCCTGGACCAGGGTAGGCAACCTTGGCTCTTTTATGACTCGTGGACTTCAACTCCCAGAATTCCTAAGACAGCATGGCTCAGCTTGGAAACCTCTCTCTTTCCCCTCAGCATGGCTGGCTCAGGAATTCTGGGAGTTGAAGTCCATGAGTCATAACAGAGTAAAGGTTGCCTACCCCTGTCCTGAACCATGGACTGCATTTCCTATGCAATGGAATCTTGGCAAGGGATGGGCTGCACCTCACAAAAACAGGGGAAAATGTACTCAGAAAAAGACTGGGCCAACTCATTAGAAGGGCTTTAAACTAAAATTGAGGGGGAAGGGTGACCAATCATTAGAATCTCTAGAACACAAAACCAATCATAAATCCCAAGGGAAAAAATCCAACAAAGAGGTAGGGAGTGATGTGAAAAAAGAAAAGATCAAACAAAAATCAGGAGATCCAGGACACATTCCCATGGACAGACATAAAAGTCTTAAATGTTTATATACTAATGCTCAAAGCTTAGGAAACAAACAGGGTGAACTAGAAGCAATAGTACATGAGGGTGGGTATGACATAGTTGGCATTACAGAAACTTGGTGGGAAGAAACCCATGACTGGAATGTATTGATGGATGGATACAAATTGTTCAAAAGAAGCAGAATTACAAAAAAGAGGAGGGGGAGTTGCACTATATGTAAGAGAATACTACATAACTACAGAAATGCACATGATCAAAGATAAAAGCCCTCCAGAATCTATATGGGTCAATATAAAAGGGAAAAAAAGTGACATTGCCATAGGATTATACTACAGGCCACCCAACCAATCAGAAGAAATAGATGAACTCTTTGCCAGCCAGTTAACAAATGTATGTAGGAAGCATACCACAGTAGTAATGGGATATTTCAACTACCCAGATATCAGCTGGGAGACAAACTCTGCAGCGAGAAGATCAAACAGATTCCTAACCAACCTAGCTGACAACTTTGTCACCCAAAAGGTAGAGGAGGGAACTAGAAGTAAAGCTATACCCAGACCTAATTCTTACTAACATAGAAGATGTGATAGAGGGAGTTGAAATTGCTGGATCCTTGGGTGAAAGTGACCATGTCATATTGGAATTCAATATAATGCAAACACAAGCAATATAAAATAATTCAATGTCTTAAACTTCAAAAGAGTTGATTTTAGTAAACTCAGAGAGAATCTATGAAAGATTCCATGGATGAAAATCCTAAAAGGGAAAATAACTCAAGCTATCACAAAAGTCCAGTCCAACACAATATCACTAAAAAAGAAAAACAAGACAGTCAAGAAGAAACCAGAATGGCTGCACAAAGATCTGAGACAAACTGAAAGACAAAAAGGACTAGTATAAAAAATGGAAAGAGGGACATATAACTAAGGCTGATTATCAGCAGATAGCCAGAACATGCAAAGACAAAGTCAGGAAAGCAAAGGCTCAGAATGAACAAAGACTTGCAACAGAAATTAAGGATAATAAAAAAAGTTTTTTCAACATACTGTGTTTCCCCGAAAGTTAGACCCAGACTGATAGTAAACCCCAGCTTGATTTTTGGGGGTGGGCCTAATATAAGCCCTACTCCAAAACTATGCCCTAGTTTTGGGGTGAGGCACACCCCTAAAATTCAAGCTAGGGAGGGGGTAGGGGATGAAGCTGCCCCATGCACTGCACACCCACTTACCTTACTGGTAGGACCACCGGAGCCAGGCCTCCCATGCTCTGACACATATCGCACTGCTGCTTGACTTCTTCTGCAGCTGCTTGCTGCCACCTGTGGTCAGATGCCATGTGGCACATTGCGCCATTGCTGCTCCTCCTGGCAGTATGCTGCATGGTGCTTTGGGCCACTTCTGCTGTTTGTGCATTTTGGGCTGATTCTGTTGCTTGTAGCGAAAATGGCCTGAAGCACCATGTGGCCTCCTGCCACAAGCAACAGAAGCAGTCCAAAGTGCACAAGCGCTGCGCAGGCAGCTGAAGCAGCCCAAAGCTCTACATAAGCAGAGGAAGACCTGGCTGCGGTGGTCCTAAGGTAAGATATTCTCCGAAATTAAGACCTAGTGCCTCTTTTGGAGGCAAAAAAAATATAGGACTGGATCTTAATTTTGGGGAAACACGGTATTAACAACAAGAAAAAAAATCAAGGAAAGTCTAGGTCCACTAAAGAGAGAATATGGCAGGGAAGTAACAAGCAATAGGGAGAAAGCAAAGCTGCTTAACTCATTCTTTGTATCAGTCTTCACACAAAAAGTAATTATAGCACAATATCCAAAAAAACCCCTGCAAAAGACAAACTAGAAACAAAAATTAAAATAGGCAAGAAAATGATAAGAGAACACCTATCTAACCTTGATGAATATAAATCACCAGGACACGACAGATTACATCCCAGAGTTCTGAAGGAGCTGGCAGATGTTATCTCAGAACCATTGCACCTTATCTTTCAAAAATCCTGGAGCACCGGAGAAGTACCTGAGGATTAGAAAAGGGCTGATGTGGTTCCCATCTTCAAGAAAGGGGGGAAAAAACAGACCCAGGAAACTACAGACCAATCAGTCTAACATCAATACCTGGGAAGATCCTGGAAAAGGTAATCAAAAAACAGATCTGTGAACAACTAGAAGCAAACAGAGTTATAACTGGTAGCCAGCACAGGTTTGTTAAAAACAGATCATGCCAAACCAATCTTATTTCATTCTTTGATGAAGTGACTAGTAGACCAATGAAACGCTGTAGACATAATATACTTAGATTTCAATCAGGTATTCAACAAAGTAGACCACAATCTACTGCTTAGTAAGCTAGAAAAAGGTGGGATAGACAACATCACCACCAGATGGATCTGTAGCTGGCTGACAAACTGTATTCAGCGAGTAGTCCTCAATGGTAGTACATCCACATGGAGAGAATTAAACAGTGGGGTACCACAAGGCTCTGTCTTAGGCTCAGTACTCTTTAATATCCTCATCAATGACTTAGATGAGGAAATAGAAGGGTAATTCATCAAATCTGCAGATGACACTAAACTGGCAGGAATAGCCAACACCCCAGAAGACAAGCTCAGGATCCAAAAAGATCTTGACAAACTGGAACAATAGCCCCTATCAAACAAAATGACTTTTGATGTGGAGAAAAGCAAAGTTTTACATTTAGGCAGGAAATATCAAAGATATCAATACAGATTAGGTGAGACCTGGCTCAAAAACAGTAACTGTGAGATGGACCTTGGAGTCCGAGTGGACGATCACTTGACTATGAGCCAGCAGTGTGCAGCAGCCGCCAAAAAAGCTAATACAATCTTGGGTTGCATAAATAGAGGCATAGAATCAAGATCATGCAAAGTATTAGTACTGCTTTATAGCGAGACCACTCCTGGAACACTGCAACCAATTTTGATCACCATACTACAAAAGAGATTTTGAGACCTTGGAGAAAATTCAGAGAAGAGCAACTTAGATGATCCAAGGCCTGGAGACTAAAACATATGAACCACGGCTGCAGGACTTGAGTTTGACTAGTCTAAAGAAAAGAAGAAATGGGTGACATGATAGCAGTATTCCAGTATTTGAGAGGCTGCCACAAAGAAGAGGGTGTCAAATTATTCTCCAAAGCACCAGAGGGTAGGACAAGAAACAATGGTTGGAAACTGATCAAAGAGAGAAGCAACCTGGAATTAAGGAGAAACTTCCTAACAGTGAGGACAATTAACCAGTGGAACAGTTTGCTTTCAAAAATCGTGGGGGCTCCATCACTGAAGGTTTTTAAGAAGACACTGGATAGTTACTTGTCTGAGATGGTATAGGTTCTCCTGCTTGAGCGCGACTAAAAGTCCTCTGAGGTTCCTTCCAGCTCTATTTTATTCTGTTCTAAAAAATGTGAATAAAAGGAGCAGGTTTTGGTGGGAGAAGGAGAGAGAAAAACACACATGGAGAAGGAGAGAGAAGAGGCTTTTGTTAGTAAAGCATTGAGGAGAGAGAGAGAGAGAGCTTTGTGAGCAAAGGGTGAGTGAGTGAGAGGCCTTTGCAAGCAAAGGGTGAGTGAGTGAAAGAGCATGTGAGAACAGAAAATGAAATCTGAGCAAGAGAGTGAAGGAATGGCCAGAGAACAGAGGATTATGAGATCTAGTAGACCTAAATATAAATAACTGAAATGGAGAAAGAAAATGGAATTTTTCCAATGAATATAAACGGACTAAACTCCCCATCAAAAAGAAGCAAACTTTTTAGGAAATACAGAAATTCAATATAGATATAATTTACTTGCAAGAGACACACATAAAAAATAATATTATAATTTCTGTTGGAAAGAAACTGTCCAGAGCTTGCTCCTCTGTGTGATTGAAAGTTATTGTCCAGTGACTCCAGTTCCATATCTCTTCCTGTTTGTGGCTAAACTCATACTACCATACTACTATGGTATGTATGTGACCTTGCCTCACGTTGCTGCAATTGCTTTCCTGGGACTTGGAGTTTAATTCATAGAGTACAGTAGTGACTTTTAAAAAGCATGGTTTCCTTTGTGGCAAAGAGATAGGTAAGGTGTAATAGTGGGGTTAGAGGGAAGATAAGCCTGGAAACGAAGGGAGATTTATTCCATTCCACTATTTTGGGGAAACAATATATTCCAGACCTAGAAATATTTCTAGAGGGACTTGGATCAGAGTCAACTGATTAGTATAGAAATAAGAGCTTGGCCACTCATTTGCATTCATGTCAGAAGCACCAAAGGGTTGAAAAGATCAGATGGTGACATCATTGTTGCCTGGAGGACAGCCAGTTGGGGAGTTCTTTCATGTCCCCATTAATGTGCCCACCAAAGTGGTATCTATCTACTTACTTGCAATTGCACACTTAACAGAATAACAGATTAATAGATTGGAAGAGACTTTGGAGGTCTTCTAGTCCAATCCTCTGCTCAAGCAGGAAACTCTATACCATTTCAAACAAATGGTTGCCCAATCTCTTTTTAAAAACCTCCAGTGTTGGAGCACCCACAACTTCTGGAGGCAAGTCATTCCATTGATTAATTGTTCTAACTATCAGGAAATTTCTCTTTAGTTCTAGGTTAGTTCTCTCCTTGCTTCTTGTCCTCTTCAGGTGCTTTGGAGAATAGGTTGACCCCTCTTCTTTGTGGCAGCCCTTTTAGATATTGGAACTCTGCTATCATACTTTCAAACTGCTTATCAGTACTTTCAAACTGATAGGTTGGTGGGAGCTGGAGCAAATGACAAGAACTCACCCCATCACAGCAGCAGTCAGGTTGTGGGCTTGCTGATTGTCAACCTAGTGTTCTAACCACATCAGCCACCATACTCCATAGTTTGGCCATTAATTGTGTCATATTGGATTAGAATCTCCCAAGGGGCTGATGCCCCTTTTCGTATGTGTTAACTGTAAATTTAAGTAGTATCTAATCATAACTAACAAATGGTTCCACTCTTAGACTGTCCTCTGAATATAAGCCATGAAGCTTGCTAAGGAAAGATTAGGAAATCTAGAACTTCAGTGTATCAGCAAACCCTAGGTTATACAGTACTGTGAATTATTGATTGAACCAAGCAGTGTTAATACCCATCTCTTTGCAATCATGAGTACAGTTTTATAGTATTTTTATAATATATTTATATTAAACATTATTTATGTTATAATATTATGCATCATATGAATAGCACTGGACCTCTAGTGAATCTGAAACTCTAGAATATGTTTGTTTGAGGATATAAAATCTACTCAGAACTATGTACTCGGTTAATTCATCTCCTAATGGAAAACCTGTCTGGTCATCCTGATCAATGTTAATTTTTTTCTTCAATGATAAGTGTCCATAAATCACCTTTTTGATTGCTAAATTTTGTGCCTTAGCCATAAGCCTATGTCATATTCAAATTTGTCAGTTGAAACACACCATGTCTTAAATTGCTATAATTCTTTACATTTTTATTGTAATGGATTGTTTTTATTTATGTTATAGTCTTGTACTGTATTAAATATTATGTATTTTTTTTCTTGTTTGCTACATGTCACTTAATCTACTCAGTTGTTTGTGACAACTGAAAAAAGGTAATATATGCAGAATATTAATTGGCACAATCGTTTATAAAAGACAGATCATAATTGATGCAGTTTTCAAATGACATCACAAAAGATAGATCTACATTCCTTGAGATTAATTTTTAGTTGATGCTGCATCAACAATAGAACTGCAACAATTCAGTGTTGTTTTCCCCTATAAAATCAGTTTTCCCACTCACAGAGACTGTCAGTACTCCATCAATATTAAGTTGATCCTAAGTATTTTCTAGTAAAGACTTTACTAGGACATTAAAGCTGATTGAATTTATTCTTTATTTTGCAGCATGAAAGTTAAGATTTGTGTTATGATGACCCCTAGACTGCTTAAGAACTCAGTTATCCAAAGGGCCTCTCACTGTAAATTGCCTACTGATTTTCTACAGTCACATTTGAATTCAGTTTCAGATATTCAGCTGAGTGCCTGTTTGAGTGGCAAAGTTCTTATAGCGCAGAAAGTTAAAAATAAAGATAGATCAAACACAGTTTGTTCCTTATAAAATTCATACATTTTAACATCTCTATCATATCTAGTTTGCATTTCTAAATGTGTCCACCATGTTAGGTTGGCACTGGTTTTCAATTTCTTGTTTAGATTTTAAATTTTCTTCAGAGTTTAGAATATATATCTGTCCAGATTTTTTCAAAGTCCTCTAAATTTGGGTGTACAAATGCTTCCATTGTTGACAACCACCCTGGAATTTTAAAATATATTTTACTTTTTATTTTTCCCCATGTTGTTAGTGCATTTCTTATATATTTATGAACCCTATTTTTCCCATACCATAAGAAAGCATGCCACCTCAATTATAAATCACGCCCCTCCAGATATAACAACCTTTTGTTTTTAAGAATTATCTGTTCTTTTACCCATGTTAATACAGATGCTCGATAGTATAGAACCCACTCTGGTAGGCCAAATCTTCCATTTTCCTTGGCATCTTGTAACAATTTCCACTTAATTCTAGCTTTCTTTCCTTGCCAAATAAATTTCAAAATTAGTGAGTTCAAATCTTCAAAAAAAAATCTCTAATTTTATAGGTATTGTTTGAAATAGAAATAAGATTTTCGGTAGTAAATTCATTTTCACTGTGGCAATTCTTCCTAATATTGACAGTTGCAAGTTTTTCCATTTTTCCAAATCCAGTTTTACTTGAGTCAATAATTTTGTGTAATTATCTTCTTTTATTGTTGAACATCTTGCTGTTAACGGTATCCCCAGATATTTAACCTTTTTAACTATCTGCAATTCTGTCTTTTCTGATATTTGGGGTTTTTTGCTTCTCTGTAAGGTTTTTAACTATTAGTTTAGTTTTTTCTCTATTTATTTTCAGTACTGCCATTTCTCCATACTGTTCTATCTTTCCCAATAGTTTAGGAATCATCTCCAAAGGTTCTTCTAAAATAAACACCAAATCTTCTGCAAATGCTTGTAATTTATATATTTCACCTTTTATTGCTAATCCTTTAATTTCTATATCTTGTCTAATATTTCTATTCAAAACTTCCAAAGTGAAAATGAATAACAGTGGAGATAGTGGACATCCTTGCCTTGTGCCTTTCCTTATCTCAAATTTCTCCGTATAGTCTTCATTCACAATCACTTTTATTGTATATCATTTTTATCATATTTATAAAATTCTGTCCAAATTTCATTATTTGTAATTGTTGAATCATAAATTGCCAGGAAACATTATCAAATGCCTTTTGGGCATCCAGAAATACTAATGCCATTTGTTTTCCTGGATGCAATTCATAGTATTCTAATACATCCATTATCATTCTTAGATGGTTTTTAATTTCTCTTTGGTAAAAAAAAACATTCTGATCATTTCAGTCTCTCTGCCATTACTGAAGTAAAGATTTTATAATTTTATTTTATTTTATTTTTATTTTAATCCCATTTATATCCCGCCCTTCTCCGAAGACTCAGGATGGCTTATGATATCGGTCTGTAATTCTATATCTGTGTCAAATCTGCATCTTCTTTTGGTATTAAAGTGATATTTGCTTCTATCCACGTGTTTAGCCTCCGACAACAGTTCACTGCAAACATCTTTCAACGGTTCACTTAGTGTATCTTGTAGGGTTTTGTATAACTCTGCCGGTAGTCCATCTGGCCCCGGTGTTTTTTTGTTTTTTTTTATGGCCTCTGTTATTTTCATCATTGTTATTTTTTCCTCTAACATAGTCTTATAGGTTTCTGGATTTTTTGGAAGGTTATTTCAAATATTGAATCATTCTCTCTCTTGGGATTTCTTCTATATCATAAAGTTTCTTGTAGTATCCTTTAATTATCTTTTTATTTCTTCATTTTTAAATTGTAGACCACCTTTTTCATCTACTAATTTGTTTATCATTTTCTTCTCCTTCTATTTTTTAAGTTTATAAGCTAACCATCTTCCTGGTTTATGCAAGGGAATTTAAGCATTTAAATGCATTTAAATTAATAACTGAAATTAGACAAGGTCACTTTTAAGTATATAAACTTAAGCACTCATATGACTTAATACTAAAACTTTAAATGTTTTGAAAATTGACTGACAGCTTTGATACCTAACACAGAAGAGAAATGATCATTTCAAAATTACCAGTTGTAGTGAATGATGGAGTGTCCTTTTCATAATCTAGATTAACTGGCATTTGGAGGAGAATTTTTAAAGGCAGTTCCCTGGTTATGCTTTGTGTTATCCCAAACAATAGTCATCATTGCACTGAGGACTCTTGTCAAGGTATCTCTTTCTATATTCATTTCTCCACTATACTACTAAGAATCAAGCACTGAACTTGTGTAAATATTCACAAGTTCTTTCTCATGATGCTGTGAGTAGGCAAGAGAAAAGAATCTTACCGACTTTGCTATTTAAAGATGAAATGTTCCTCTGATCTGAATTTCTAAGGAATATTCAGCCTTTTAAAATGTAAAATACTGTGTTGTATTCATGCACTTAAAAAGTGTACTATGTAGTTCATTCATGCACCATTTAAAAATACACAAAATACCACATAGTGAAATGGATTTACTGGATATCAGCCAATTTGCATAAACATTTTTATACAGCTGAAGTCCAAATAGCAACACTTTTACAACAATTTTGGCAGAAGGATTGTTGCAATAAGCAAAATATCATTTGGAAATGTATGACTGCCTTGCATCAGAAATTTAACCTTGAAGAAAAATGTCCTGTTATGCATATAACTACTGAATAAAAATTGCATAATTGCTGCTATTTGAAAGAAGTCTAAAAAGAGCCCCAAGCACAACTTTTCTACTATCTGGCATCATCCTGCTTCATGAAATTACATGCAAATTGCTTTAATTATATGCAAATAAAATGTGCCAGTTAGCCATGGGCCTTTAACTCATGATATTTACATATCCAGATGTGGTCCTTATTTCTCAATCAGCTACTCTATTCCTGACCTACAGAATAACACGTGAAATTATGTTAGGTTGAAAAAGCACTAGTGCTAGAAGCAGGTGTAAATATTAGGGCTGTGCATGCTTTAAAAATGTTTTCAGTCTCATGTAAGTATAGCAACTCTCTTTTATTTGTTAGAGCAGTGCATCTTTTTTTAGGCTATCACATAAAGTTGAAAGACATAGCTTAATTTCAGTGGCTCAACTGTTTAAATAGCAGTATTTCTCCCCCAGGGATACAAATTTTAAAAAGGGCTGTATTGATTAAAATGTGAATGATATATTTCTATAGGTTCAAAGCACTACTTCTGATTCATTTTCAGCTCTAATAAATATCAGGTCTATCAAATGTAGGATGCTAAAAACCCAGATGACCACCAGAAAGGTAGCAATGTGTGTGGTTCTGGGGTTGCCCTTTCTTTTTTTAATTGAGTATTTGACTGCTGTTTTAATTATATTCAAACTATTCAAAATCTTTGGAGGTAAATAAAGAGCAGAATTTAATTTTAGTATGAGTAAAAATTATTTTGTTAATCAGTTGAAACTTCACATAAGTACATGTTGTATCTTGTTATTGTAACAAATTAAATCAAGATGTTCAGAAATTAATCCAGAAAAGGAACAAAAATTAACAGCAGATGAAATGTAATGAAGTATTCATAAAAATCTGCATTAGATTAGAAATTGCTTTTCTCAAGTTAGCCTTTGAAACAAGCATATCAAAAGTGGTTTTTATTTCAAAAAAGACAACTGGACTGATTTTGAGGAAAAACAAGATGTTTTGCTTCCTATCCTGGAAGCTTCATAACTTTTCAAACAAGCATTACAAAACTGGAAGAATTCATGGCTTTCTGACATATTTCAAACTATAAGCACTTAGATCAGTTTGATTAATATAGTATAGGTAATATGACCTTGCGTTAAACATTGTTATTCATCTTAGGACAACAGAAAACAAAGAGGAGCAATTCAACTTTCTTCTTGATTGAAGTTCAGATTCATCTTTGGAGTATTTATTTTTGGTAAAGAAAACAAGGTAAAGAAGGTGAAGATAATTTTTTTTTATTTTAATTCCATTTATATCCCGCCCTTCTCCGAAGACTCATGGCGGCTTACAAGCTTAGCAGTAGCCTTCATTCTATGTATATGCCTGCTTATTAGGGCTTTCACACACACACCAGCGGCATTATTACAAAGTCAGCTCAATTGCCCCCAACAATCTGGGTCCTCATTTTACCTACCTCGGAAGGATGGAAGGCTGAGTCAACCTTGAGCCTGGTGGGATGTGAACCTGCACTAATTGCAGGCAGCTGGTGTTACTTAAGGAGGCATTAGCCCACTGCTCCACCAAGGCTATAACATGATTTGAATAAGTCATGGAAATCATAATGTCTCTATTGAAAGAAGTAATATTAAGCAGACTACAACTTTCTTGAGGAATCTGGCAATAACAAGAAACTGGTGTGAAAGGATTATTTATTTATTTTTGAAACCCAGAATACTGGCAGGAAAATGGGCATGGAAACCTATTAAGATCCTGACTCACACAAATCAGATACTATATAATTATGCATTGTGCTTAAATATGGGTGAACTATTTTTACATTGCAGCCATCTGCCATCCCTGTTTGATTATATCATAAAAATCACTGCTATAGATAGTAGTACAGCTCATGGATCATTCAAATTGTGGGGTGCCTCAGGGGTCGGTGCTCTCGCCCCTCCTGTTCAACATCTATATGAAGCCGCTGGGTGAGATCATCCATGGTTTTGGGGTGAGGTATCATCAATATGCCGATGATACCCAGCTCTTTATCTCCACCCTGAACCAAGCCAGTGATGCCCTCGATGTGATGTCCCGTTGCCTGGAAGCGGTATGGATTTGGATGGGGAAGAACAGGCTCCAGCTCAACCCGGCCAAGACTGAGTGGCTTTACTTACCGGCATCTCGACTTGTCCAAGAGGTTCCATCTTTGGTTATGGGAGGAGAGGTGTTGCCTCCCGTTGATAGGGCGCGCAATTTAGGTGTCCTCCTGGACTCACGATTCAGTTTTGAAGATCATATTGGAGTCGTGGCCAGGGGGGCATTTGCCCAGGTTCGCCTGGTGCGCCAGTTGCACCCCTATCTGGACCGAGATGCCCTACGTACGGTCACTCATGCACTCGTTACCTCTCGGATAGATTACTGCAATGCTCTCTACATGGGGCTGCCCTTGAAGACCACCCGGAGGCTTCAGCTGGTGCAGAATGCGGTCGCGCGGGTAGTGATGGGAGCATCCCGATACTCCCATATTACACCCCTCCTGCGTGAGCTGCATTGGCTACCAGTTGTCTTCCGGGCGAGATTTAAGGTGCTGGTACTTACCTTTAAAGCCCTACATGGCTTAGGCCCAGGATATTTGCAGGACCGTCTGCTACCGGGGACAACTTCCCATCGCCCAGTGCGCTCACACAGAGAGGGCCTCCTCAGGGTGCCGTCAGCCAGACAATGTCGGCTGGCGACCCCCAGGGGGAGGGCCTTCTCTGTGGGAGCGCCAGCCCTTTGGAACCAATTCCCCCTTGAGCTTCGGATGGCCCCGGACCTCCGGTCCTTTCGCCACGACCTCAAAACTTTTTTCTTCCATCAGGCTGACCTGGATTGATGATGGGTTTTCAAATATGTTTTAATTTTTAACTGTGTAGTTAATTTATTTTGGGGCTGTTATTTAATTCTTTTTTAATTTTTGTATTGTTGTTTTTTATTGCTGTTAGCCGCCCTGAGTCCTTCGGGAGATAGGGCAGCATATAAATCCCAAAAATAAATAAATAAATAAATAAATAAATAAATAAATAAATAAATAAATAAATAAATAAATAAATAATAAGAGAGTGATGCACTTAGAAATCTTCCCATGAAGAAGTAATTGTTTTTGATACTGGTTTACAACTGCTTTGGTCCTTCAAAAGGACTAAAAAGAATCAGTTTTTTTTCTTATTTTCCTTTAACCCTAGTCTCTTTTATCACTCCTAAATTCACAATGCTCTGTTAGATGACTACAGACATTCATTTTCAGGATGGATCTCCATAAATTGCAATTGCTACAGGTAACATCAAGTTGTTTGATACCTATGTCCTCCCCAAATCTCATATATATTGAACAGAAGTAAAATATCTGTAGTAAGATACCACTGGTTGCCCACCACTATTTTTCAGAATCAACCAGAAATTGTTATTTATCAAGGAATGTCCTAAAAACAAAGGTTTTCTTGAATGTCTAAGATGGCGGCGCCTGGGTCGGCTGCGGCTGCATTGGCTCTCAAAGGTGAATAGTTTTGGGAGGGGTATTAAGGGATATAGGCTACATGATAGGGAAGGTTTTAATGTTCTTGAGCAATGTGGTGGAACTAAGGTAACATACAACCGACAATCTTTGCTGGCATGGTGAGTTTCTAGCTGTTTCAGAACTGTTGGTGAGACTGTTAAGTCTTTGGCACTGTTTTAATTTGTTCTGCCAGCAGCAAGATCTGACTGCTGGCCTAGCGATGGATTCTATTGCAAATCAGGGCTGTTTCAAAAGGAGGCAGAGGAGTTGAGGTCCCGGGGCTTAATGGAGTGAAGGAAATGGATGAGGCTGTCGGCAGGCCCAGAGAAAGAGAGAGAGGCTTTTGGAGGAGTTGGTGGCAGCAGCAGCATGCTCCAGGGGTGAAAAGAAGCAAGCCCTCTTTAAGGAAAAGGTGGAAGAGTCAGGATCAGAAAAAGGAAAGGAGGTGAGGTTGTCATGCAGGAATACAAGCTAATTTGAGGGCTAATCCACATGGAGCTCCATTTCCATCTGTCTTGTTTGCCATCATTCGCTCCCTAGAGATTAAAATGGTCAATCTGAAACTTGAGCTGGCCACGAACAAGGAGTGTATATTGGAAGTGGTGGCCCTTTGAGAGCTGTATGCAACAAAATTTCATTTTGATGTATGCCAATTGGTGTATATTCAAAGTGACAATAAAGTTGTTGTTGTTGTTATTATTATTCCTGGAATGCAACACAAAAGTAAGTGCTTTCTGGGCACAAGTTATATTCTTAAATTCTGCTCCTTTCTTCTTAAATCAGGTTTAAGTATCTTAAATTTTATCCTTTACTTCTCTGGTTCCTATAAGAGATGCTCTAACGTTTCTATCTAAACTATTTGTCCAATTGATATTCCACCTTTCTTCCACAAACTCAACAGTTCAATACAACTCTCACTTAGTTCTTTCTCAACAACCTGTAATAAAAGATAGAAATACAGGTGGTTCTTGAGTAACAACCACTCAGTCAGCAACTATTCAAACTTTTGAGAGTGGTGAACGAGTGATACTTATAATCAGTCTATGGAATTCTGACTATCACAATGTCCTGTGGTTGCCATTTACAACCCTGTTTACAAGCTTCTGACAAGCAAAGTTGATAAAGAAGCTGACAGAAGGTTGCAAATGGTGATCATGTAACAACTTTGTTTAATGACCCATGGTGATTTGCTTAACAACAGCAACTGGGACTGTTGGAATTACCACTAAATGGTGTGGTCATATGATATCATGCTTTATGACTACATTGCTTAGCAATGACAACTTTAATCCCACATGTTGTTGTAAATTTATGATTATCTATAAAGTTATTGGCCATATTTACCAAGCTTACATTGCTTTCAGCATGAATATCTGCATAAAGCCAAATTATGACATGTGCATTATGATATCAGCACATAAATAAGACAAGTTACATACTTGTGACATAGCTATGCCATTCTAAAAACCACTGATCTCCAGGACAGAAAAACCTTTTAATGACTTAGCTTTCGTCAGTCCACTGTTGATGTCTGTTAGATGTTTAGTGCCAGCCATGGCAGTTACCCAAAAGGGTCATCAGATGGAAGCAAAGAGGCTTCTTTGCTTCCACTGATGAGTCAGGGGTCTCAGACCCCTACAGCCCCATTGGCAGAGTGTTTTATTGTTAGGGAGGGACTGAGACCCCCCATAAATACCTCTGCTCAAAGGGGCTGCTCTCTCTTCAGTTTTGTTCTTCTTCTGTTCCAGTTATGCTATGCTAGCTTGCTTTCTTTTCTTTTGTTCTCTCTCACATGCAGGCATGAATGCCTTCATGCCAAGTAATTCTTTCTCTTTAATCTATCATTGAATAAACTTCATATGATTGCATCTCTGCGTGATGCCTTTTACTTGGAAGCACCTTAACGATCCATCGACCTCGTAGACCATCCCACAAGTTGGTAGCAGAGAATGGTTTAAGGGAACGCTTCCAAGCCAGCCAGTGGCTATACTACAAGATGTCTGGTAGATCCAGCACAAATCCATTTAAAACAGATGGCAGGAGATCTCTGATTGTGACCAGAAGTCTTCAATCAAAGACGGTAGCCCAGCCTCCAGCCCCTGAAGCAAACTCCGCTACAGGCGAGAGCACAGATGACCTCCATTCCCTCAGAGGATCCAGCAGAGCATCTGGGAGTCCTTCGCATGCCTCCCTACCACTGAACGCCACAGAGGAAAGCATGGAAGGCTTGCAGACTGCCCAAGACTGCTCAGATGCTGCAGAAACAGACCTGGCTGAAGCCAAACGCCGCGTGAGCAAGATGACAGAACAGGAACGTGAAGAGCTGCTTCTAAACTCCTTACAATGCAAAAGAGGGGGACCTCAGCCCAGGAAACCTCTGAACACCTGGTGAGTCTTTCCCAAGTGACCATGAGGCCCCCAAATATGGCGCCCGCCACCCTTAGTGACCCCGGGACCCCAGGGCTTTTGGCGCGAAGTTCCCCACCCAACTGTGAGCTACAGCTTCCTGGGGCAACCGGAAACAAGATGGCTCCCCCCAGAGTGCCCACATGGCCTGGCACAGGAAACAAGATGGCGGCCCCCAGTAACCCCACATGGTCTAATAAAGACAGGCCTCAACTAAGCCTGGAGGCCCAGCAATCCCTGGCATCCAGCCAAAGTAGCATGCAATCCCTGACATCCAGCCGAAGCAGCATGCAAACTCCTGGGTCCTCCCCACCACAAAGCCTAAAATCCTATGATAGCTCTAAAGCCTGTCCAGCCGAGGCTGATACAGCAGCACTTGAGACAGCCATCCAGGTCCTGGTTGCAGCCCTGGAGGCCAAAAAGACATCGGGAGTGACCAGCCTCCCTCCAAGGCCTCCTACCCTCTCCCCAGGGCCTAACTGCCAGGAGGGGTCCAGCCTGGAGCATCCCAACAATCAACCCCCGCGGCCTCCCACCTTCTCTTCAGGTCTTCAGGACCAGCGATGGGCTTCTCAAGGCAAATCAGGCAATCCAGGCAATCCATGTGCCATCTAGCCTCCATCCTGCTGGGAGGCATCTTGCAATCCTCAGCAGGAGTCTTTGCAGCATATGGGGCCTTCTCAAACAAAAACTCAAATGCCGGCTGGCAAATCTGGGCTCCGCCCCCCTATGCCTCATGGGAAGAGAAGAATCCCGAGCATGCCCAGACGGATTTACCAAATAATCAAGGAAAAATTCCCCCCACGACCACTAGAGGGATACCTTTACCTTTTATCTCAATGGACACCTCTCAGATGTTTGAAAGTGCCACTGACAAGAATTCCTTTTTAACATCTAATCTTCCAAACGACTTTAAAAAACTGCAACTTGGGGGGGAGAATTACAACAGTTGGAGTAGAGATGTGCAGGTATGTCTATTAAAGGATGGGACTCTAGAAATGGTTCAGAAACCTCCTCCACTTCCATGGGGACCCCGAGAAGAGTGGCGGCACAGGCAGGCTTATACAACTCTGCTGAGTTCGCTGGATAGCAACTTGTTCTCCAGCATTCCAGAAGGACTCAGAGCTGGTGAAGTTTGGCAGTTATTATACAATTTATTCAACAGCGACACCATTGGTTCGATCACCAGACACACAACTGAGTTTTACACAACCAGACTGAGGTTTGGTGCCAGCATGCCTGAACATCTTGCAAAATTAAAGGCACTCAGGGCAGAACTGATGTCCAGAGACTACCCTGTAACTGATGCGAACATGGTCGCTGTCATTCTGGCTTCCCTGGACAGGAGTTGGAGCAATTTCATTGTTTCACTGGAAGGGGCCAGGAGGGAAGACATAAATCTGTCCTATCTCACAGGGAGACTCATCGAAGAAGATAGGAGGAGAAGAGATGCAGGAGAATACGCCAGAGTCACCACTCAGCAAGCCAGAAGGGGGCGCCACAACTCAGAGCAAATTAATGCTCTACTTAAGTGTTTCATCTGTGGCTCTGAGGAGCACCTCAAGAAAGACTGCCCCCATCAACAACAAGCCCCTAAACGTGGTCCCAATCAAGTAAGGGGCAAGGGGCAAGGAAGGGGGCGTGGCAGGGGCAAAGGAAATACCAAGGGAAATTTTCTGCATACTTGTTCCCTCACCCCCATAACAAAGGCTGATAGCTCCACTGACGTATGGTTATTGGACTCTGGAGCTTCTTCCCACATTACCAATATGAGTCAAGGTTTTAAAAGGTTAAAGAAAATTAACTCATCTGTCAAAGTGGCCAACGGTGATAAAGCTTTAATTGTTGGTGAGGGCACTGTTTCTGTACCCGGACTTGGAAAAGTTGAAGGGGTGTTACATGCTCCCTCCATTGCCAACAACCTATTAAGTATTATCAAATTATGTGACGATGACGAGGTAGAGGTTTTATTTTGCAAGGGGGGAGGTCATGTCACCCGGAACCAGAGGGTCATTGGAAATATCGCCATCATAAATGGTTTGCCATACTTCTCCCCTGAGAGCCCACCCACCTCAGAAGGGGCCCCACAGCCAGCCCCAAGGATTTCCAAAGGCAGTGTGGGCAAGAAACCTGAATCTCAGCAGGCACCTACAGCACCACTCAAAGCAACTAGAGCCAAGAGGGTGTCAGTGGGGAAGCCGCTCCACGATAAGTGTGCCCATCTCTTACACAGGAGATTAGGTCATGCGAGCTTCCCTGTAGTTAAAAAGATGGGAGAATTTGCTGAGGGAGTCCAGCTTAAGGATTGTGACGTGTTCCTGGACTGTGCCATTTGCAAGAAGACAAAGAGGAAGGCTGCCCCCATTCCTAAAATGTCACTGCGTAAAGCCCAATACCCGTACCAACTAGTACATGTTGATTTGGTTGGGCCTTTTACACCATCCCTAGGGAAAAGACAGTATTTTCTCACTGCCGTTGATGATTTTTCACGATACGGCCACGTGTATACCCTCACAGAAAAATCCGAAGCCTTTGACGCCATAAAGTCACTGTACAACTTTGTAGAGACCCAGTATAAGACCAAGATCACACAACTACAGAGCGATCGCGGGGCTGAGTTCATGTCCCGAAAGTTCCAGGACTGGGCAAGGCGTAAGGGCATCCGCCATTTTCTTACTGCACCATTCACCATTCAGAATGGCGTAGCTGAGAAAAGAAATGGAATCCTGCAAACCATGATGCGTAGTCTGATTGCAGACGCTGGAGTCGCAGAATCATACTGGGCAGAGGCAGTCCACTACGCCAATTACACCTTAAACCGCACCTGGAGCAGTGTTGTGAACCAGACCCCATATTTCCTGGTTCATGGTAGGAAACCAAATCTGGGACATTTGCGTGTGTTTGGTTCCTACGCATGGGTGCACATCCCCAAGCAGCTGCGGAAGAAGGGGAGATCTGTGTCGCAGAGACTAAGGTTCTTGGGCTATGCTCCTGGCTCCAAGGCCTATCGTTTCCTGGGAGAAGGGGGCAGGCCTGTGACTTCCCAATCTGCCTCTTTCGAAGAGGACTCCAATTGGACCCAGATCCACTCAAATGATCTGAGCCCATATGTCAACCGACCCAGCAAGGACACACCGACCACGACATCAACTGAGACGACCACATACCCTGCCACCGATGAAAGTGAGGAACAAGATGAAGATGCGTCCAGTCCCATGGAGGAAGACACGCCATCTTCACCCCCAGCGACGCCTCAGAAACCCACGGAAGAAAAGGGCGGTGAGTGGCAGAAGGTAAGGAGGTCAAAGCGGTCCAACAAAGGAATCCCGCCAAAGAGAATTGACATTGGCCACATCGCGTCTGTCAACAGCATTGTGGTCACCCCAAAATCCTTCTCTGACATCCAGGAGCTGTCCATCGAAGAGCAGGAGAAATGGCAGCTCGCGATGGAGAAGGAGATGCAGAGCTTAAAGAAACTCAAGGTCTTCACCCCCCAACAACCACCAAAGGAAAGAAAAGTCATTGGCACAAGGTGGGTTTACAAAGCCAAACCACTTGCCAATGGCCTCTACCTGTATAAGGCCTGTTTGGTAGCTCAGGGCTTCGCTCAGCGCTACATGGAGGACTACTCGGAGACCTACTCTCCAACCGTCCGGGCAGAGAGCGTCAAGGCCGCCCTCGTGACTGCAGCCACTCTGGGAGAGGAAGTCTTCCAATTCGATATCCAGACAGCTTACCTCCACGCCAACTTGGACCGGCAGATCTACGTGAGGGCTCCTCCTGGCTACCAGCAAGAAGGGGGAAATACATGGTTGCTCCACAAAGGGTTATATGGCCTCAAGCAGTCAGGGAAATTATGGTATGACTGTCTTAGAAAGAGTTTAGAACGAGTTGGTTTCACTGCATCCCATGCAGATGAATGTGTCTTCACACGCAACTCCAAGGGTACCACAGAACGGGTGTTAGTTTATGTGGATGACCTACTATATGTAGGGCCTGACAAGGAAGGGTGTGATGAATTTGCCAAGGCCCTGGAAGAAAAGTTTACTCTGAAGTCTTTGGGGCGGGTTGACAAGTACTTGGGTGTGCATATTTTGGCCACTAAGGGGGGCTTCGCTCTATCTCAAAAAGAAAAGATAGAGGAAATATTGGCCAAATGCAAAATGGCAGAATCTAACCCTACGCATAGCCCAATGCAAAGCGACTTTTACAACCACACTCACAAGGACGGTCCTGAGTTCACAGATAACACGCTTTACAGATCTGTGATTGGCTCCTTGCTATACATCAGCAATTGGAGCAGGCCTGACATAGCTTTAGCTGTGAATCTATTGTCCAGGCATGTGGAACACCCAAAGGAATTCCACTGGACTGCTGTTAAAAGGGTACTTAGATACCTTAGGGGCACGGCTGATGCTCTCCTTGTGCTAGAAACAGAGAAGGGGAAGACGGCCCAGCTCTCTGCTTACTCAGACGCAGACTGGGCTGGTGACACCAAAAGTAGACGGAGCACCTCTGGTTTCCTCATATTGCTAAATGGCTGTCCAATACATTGGCATGTTAGGCAGCAAAAATTTATTTCTTGCTCCACGGCCGAGGCTGAATATGCCAGCCTGTCAGACACGGCCAATGATTTGATTTGGTTCAATGATCTGATAACAAGCATCTGGGCATCTCCCCCTCTGCCCATCCAAATTCTAGAGGACAACACGGCTGCGATTGCAATCTCGGGGGCACATGCTGTGGGATCTAGGTCTCGCCACATAGACATACACTATAAAAATGTCAGGCAGCTTGCCAAAGAGGGTTTTATACATGTCGAGCACTGTAACACAAATGACCAGATAGCTGATCTGTTCACCAAACCTGTTCCCATTGACCGGCACAACCTTCTGTGTAAGTGTTTGTGTTTGGCCTTCTGAATGTTTTATGCATGTCTATGACACCTGCTCGCCCCTCACACACATTCACTGGTCCCTGTCATTGGCTGGCAAGAAGGGGAATTGTTAGATGTTTAGTGCCAGCCATGGCAGTTACCCAAAAGGGTCATCAGATGGAAGCAAAGAGGCTTCTTTGCTTCCACTGATGAGTCAGGGGTCTCAGACCCCTACAGCCCCATTGGCAGAGTGTTTTATGGTTAGGGAGGGACTGAGACCCCCCCATAAATACCTCTGCTCAAAGGGGCTCTGCTCAAAGGGGCTGCCCTCTCTTCAGTTTTGTTCTTCTTCTATTCCAGTTATGCTATGCTAGCTTGCTTTCTTTTCTTTTGTTCTCTCTCACATGCAGGCATGAATGCTTTCATGCCAAGTAATTCTTTCTCTTTAATCTATCATTGAATAAACTTCATATGATTGCATCTCTGCGTGATGCCTGTTTCTTGGAAGCACCTTAACGATCCATCGACCTCGTGAGACCATCCCACAATGTCGTCAGAGTATGAGCTAGTAGCAGGAAACACTTGTTATGGGACATTAGTGTTAACTTAATGGATGCAAAACCCATTGATTTTGCTACAGCCTTAGAATCAACAATCCACTGCATCGAGGCCAATGACGAGACTAAAAATTCCATCAGGCAGCATGTAACAGGGCTTCTCATCAACCACAGGCAAAACCATGTCCTATCAGAATCAGAAAGAACGGCCCTTAAAGAGCTATGGAAGGATATCTCAATTATCATCTTGCCAGCTGATAAAGGCAGGGCAACCATGGTTATAGATAAGCCTGAGTACGATTGCAAGATCTAGGCCTTGCTGGATGATGAGAGTGCATATTGGGTTGTTAACAAAGATCCAATGATGTCACTCAGAAATCAACTTAGCAAAACAGCAGATAGACTCAGGAGGCAAAATAAAATTCATGAGGAGGATTTCAAAGCAATTCCACCCAGAGACTCATCCATGGCACAGATCTATGGACTACCCAAGATTCATAAAGTAGGGGTTCCATTATTACCCATTGTGTTATTCAGGGGTACGCCAACCTTCAGTCTGGCTTAATGGCTGAGCGGATGACTCCAGCACCTGGTTGAAGACACCACAACCACGATAAAATCCTCAGAAGATTTTCTAGAAAGGTTACAATTGGTGAAGATGGAGGATGATGAAATTATTATATCTTTTGATGTGACATCCTTATTCACCTTCATCCCTCAAGATCTGGCCATTTCTGTGATAAGAGGCCTATTACAGAATGAGGAGCCATGGCATCCCAATTTGCCCAGCACGGAAGACTTCATCCAACTGCTAAATCTTTGCCTCAAAACCTATTTCATATTTCATGGTACATGTATGAACAAATGAAGGGTACACCTTTGAGGTCCCCCATTTCAGGGGTCATTGATGAAACCATTCTGCAAGAACTAGAATGCAAAGCAATGGTTGACTACCAACCCAAATTTTGGGCCAGATATGTCGATGACACATTTGCCATCATTAAACACCATGACAGCATCAGGTTCATGGACAAATTGAACTCGGTCCATTCAGACATTCAATTCACAGTGGAAGAGGAAACCAACAACACCTTGGCTTTCCTGGACATGCTGGTTAGTCACCAACCCAATGGCACCCTTTCTACTGCTGTTTATTGTAAGGCTATGCACACAGATCGGATTCTGCATAATGAGAGTAATCACCCTATTACACATAAGATTAGTTGTATCCAAACATTGTTTAATAGGGTGAATACCCATTGCAGCACAATGACAGCAAAAATTAAAGAACAGACATATCTCCATCACATATGTAGGCAGAATGGGTACACAGTGAGCTTTATTCGACGCTGTTGCAAACGTCAGGAACCATGATCGATCCATGACAGACCAACGACCAGTGATTGGGTCACGCTTCCTTATATTAATGATGCATCCAAAGCGACTGCACGGATACTTGCAACCCATGATACTAGCGTGGCACACAGGCCTAGCCAGACTCTGCACATGAGAAAAATGCACCCAAAGGAACTGCTATCCAAAGGTGAAATGTCATCTGTAATTTACAGAATCAATTGCAATGATTGTCATTGCAATTACGTTGGGGGAACGGCAAAACGCCTCTGTACTAGAGTACATGAGCATGAACTAGTGGTTAAATGGCATGAACAGCGTTCCCAGGTATGGGCGCATATGGCTGAGAAGGATTATACATTTAATTTTATTGGGGCTGAGGTCATCACCCAGGATTCCATGAAAGGTGGCAGCTTATTAAAAGAAGCATGGCTATCTGATCGATACTCCATCAATCAGCATGTGGAACTGCTTCCAGCATATCAAATATTGAGAAGACATGAACAGCTACACAGAGAATTGGAGCAGGCAAATCTTTTACCACCTCCATGCCGGGTGAACAGACATATAAAAGATCTGGGTTGTTTACCCATGGAATGGCAGGGTGTCACAACAAATGGGGAGATGGAAGCATGAGCAGAATACACCACAAGACTAAAAGAAGGACAACAGAGGCATACAATGGGAGGATCATTGGCAGCAGGCTGACAACACAACCAAATAGAATAACAGCAGGAGTGATCTGGCAATGACGCCGAACAACTGCACACTACAGGATAGATGTGACCAACAGGCAGGGCAGGTGGGGGGAGGGAAAACATCAAAACTGAAGTGGATACCGGCTAGTATGGTGAAACCACAATCAACGCAGCCAACTATGGAAGAATGTGGGGCAGGTAGACCGGTTACATGCTCCATGACTAGATTGCTAATATCTGCACAGTTATAAAAGTAACAAGTGTTTCCTGCTAGTAACTCAGACTCTGACAATGTCAACGGTGGATTGACGAAAGCTAACTCACTAAAGGTTTTTTCTGTCTTGGAGATCAGTGGTTTTTAGATTTTAAAATGTGTGTACCTGGGACTCAGGTTTTTAAAATGATTAAGGATATATATATATATCCTCATCATCCTGAAAAAGAGTTTGCGTAAAAAGATTGAAAAATAACTTGTCTTTGAAAAATTCCAAGCATTCACAGTGTAAATTAAGTAATTATCTATAAGCTACATTAGATAAGATTTTACTGAATGTTCATCAAATATTGGAATGAATTAAGTAAATCTGTCTAATTCTGAGGGATTATCTGCTGTGATGACTCTCTGCTCTTCTGACATAACCATTGAGTATTTTGATTTATACCTATAAGGTGCAGCAATTTAGGAAACTCCCATCCAGTAACAGCTCACAACAAAGTTTGAAAAACCATCCACCCTTTTGCTAAATAGAGATATTTCTTGATTCCTTATAGCAGCAGAATAAAATGTAAGAAGTAACTATTTGTGTATAATGAAATGTTAAACATGGCTATAATATCCATTATTCTGTGCTATACTATTCCATTCTAGCCTATTTTGTAGATTACAAATACATCTTGTTCTCATATAGATTTTTTTAAACAGTAAGAAATGGTGCTGTGCCACATATAAACTGCTTTTTTTCTTGCCAATCTAACATACCATATTTATTTATTCATTTACTGTGTTTTCCCAAAAATAAGACTGGGTTTTAGATTATTTTTTGCTCCAAAAGACCCATTAGGACTTATTTTAAGGTGATGTCTTATTTTTTCATCACAAGGCCTATGGGCCAAATCTGGCCCATGATGGGCTGTTATCTGGCTCGTGGGGCCACCCTGGAGATGGTGAGAACCCAGCCCACACCGCCCCAGCCCTGGCCAAGCACTCCGCTAGTGCACGCACAGGACATGGTGAGCATGCAAGGGCCAATGATGTCCAGCAGCAGCAGCAGCCCTCCAGCCCCTTGGCTGGCACACTCTGGGGCTACGCAGCCTGTGCAGTGCAGGTGCTGCTGTTGGTGCTGCTGCCACAAGAGGAGGCAGGTGGCAGAGTTGGGGTGGTGTCACACTGCAGACCCTGCATGCAACTGTCCAACCTCATCCTCAAGCTCTACCATACATGCAGGATGAGACTCCTGCCTGCCACCCCACCTGCGATGTCCTTAGCTTGTCCCACATGTGGATGGCTGCGGGTGAGCATGCAGGGGCTGCGGTGGCATTGCGCCACTCTGATCCATGACCTGCCTTTCCTTGTCTTGCAGCGGCAGCACCAGCATCAGGCAGAGGCACAGGGGACACACACAATCTGGCCTGCCAGATGCATCGCACAGCTATGTGCCCCATCATAGGCACAGGCAAACAAAGACAGATGTTAGCAGAGAGTTGGCAGGTGGTTGCATGGTACATCTGGATTGTGTGCCTCTCTCCCACACCTCTGCCTCTGCTTGCTGCTTGGAGGGTCAGCCCAGTGGTTGCAGCACTTGGACTCACCTGTCTTGCATGGGCTGCACAACCCCAGAGCGCGCTGGCCAAGGGGCCAACAGGTTATGGTTGCTGCTGGACATCGTCAGCCCCCGTGCACTCGCCGCCTCCTGTGTTGCAACGGACATACAGTATTAAATGCATCCATGTGACGATCTTAACTGGGGCTCATTTTTGGGGTAGGCTTATATTACGAGCTGAAAAATCATGCTAGGATTTATTTTCTGATTGAATCTTATTTTCTGGGAAACATGGCATTTATATAAATATATATATAGTTTATCCTGCCTGAATTTTTTTCACAAATAGCTCAAGGCAGCAAACATAACCAATACACCTTTCTCCTCCAATTTGGTCCACACAATAACCCTGTGAGATGAATTGGGCTGAGAGAGAGTTACTGGCCCAAGGTCACCCAGCTGGCTTTGATGGCTATGAAAGGACTAGAACTCACCATCTCCAGGTTTCTAGCCTGGTGCCTTAACCACTAGACTAGTGATGGTGAACCTTTTAGAGACTGAGTGACCAAACTGCAACCCAAAACCCACTTATATATCATTGGGTGCCCGGTGGGCATGGCCCATTGGGTGGGTGTGGCCAATGGGTGGGCATGGCCAATTGGGTGGGTGTGGCTGCAGTGGTAACGGCAGACTGGGTGGGACTAAAATGTTCAATCAATCAATTCCAACTTTGCAAGATCTTTTTTTTCCCCGTGAGAAGTTGAAATTGATTGATTGATTGAACCTTTTTTTTTTGCATACGGCAGTGGAGGCCTAAATTGAAAAGGTTTTATAAAACACAGCTGAAGGCCTAGGACTGGGGCAACGGCACGCATGCCCATAGAGAGGGCTCTGTGTGCCACCTGTGGCACGCATGCCATAGTTTCACCACCACGGCACTAGACCAAACTGGCTTATATGTAGTCCTTTTTTAAAAAGCTGTTGAAATATTGGCACTTTTTTGTCTCTACCAGGAACACCTGGATAATGTTTAATGATCCCATAAAGTGAGTTATAAACAGCATTTCAATTAATTCTAGTGCATGATCCCCCTCACTTCAATTCAATAAAGAAAAGAAAAATTGAGGGAACCCACTTGAAAATTATGGACATTCTGAAATTATTTCCATTTGACTATGATTACTATTTAGTTAAACCACAAAAATATTGATATTATATAGACATAAATTTTATAATAAATTAAAAGTAGCTTTTCAAGAAAGCATTTTATAAGGTGACTTTGAAGATATATATAATTATTTATCTGAACAGAACACAAACCAAAGGCAAGCGTGTTTTCTGATATAGGAATAATATACCCATTGAGAAATGGGATGAAATTGTTTGGGGAAAAAAAGTTTAGTATTTAATCTGGGATAGACTCATCTATACCAAAATTCTTGTCCACTGATGACGTATGGCCAATGCTCTTCTGACATAAGAACCTATGAAATACTAGGCACTTACTGGATTGGGTGGTATTTCCCAAATGGCAATTTTAAGCCAAGTTAGGCTAAAATTGGGACAATTCTCATAGAATCTACCAAGCACTGAATACTCATCAGTAAATAAGTTGTATGAATTTCTGAATATTTTAATTTTGATATTTTTCCAAATATCCCATAAATTTATCAACATACTAAAGCATATGTCCTATAACAATTAAGAACCAATTATAAAAACAGACTAATAAATTATTACTTGTTATTTTTATTGTCTGTATTTATTGTTTTATATTGGTTTTATATTTTGATTAATTGTAAGCCACTGAGAGTTGCCTTTGACAAATGGGCAGCATATAAATTTAATAAATAAATAAAATGTACTGGAGATAAAGCATGGAACTCAATACAGCAATTGGATACTCTGGGTTTTTTTTTCTTTTCAAAAAAGGGAGAAATGTCAGAATCCATTTATATCACATTTCATAATTGTATAGGTAGAACAACGTGCTATTTCTGGGGATTCTGCCATCTCTCCGAGGGGGGGGGAGAGGATGGTTACTAAAGCAATTTTCAAACAACAGGGGATGTTTTACTGGGGAAGGGAGGGGGGACAGACAGGTCTGGATTGTATCTTCATTTACAACTGAAAAGGAAAGCAATAACCATAAAACCAAGGAGAGTTCCCTTTCCCATGGAAGGACCTGACACCTAGCAACTGACGACAGCCTGACCAAATGGATGAGGGGAGGGGCTGGAATGGGAATGGTTTATATAGGATTGAAATGTAACTTTTCTCAGATTCCGTCTTGTATTCCCACAATCGATTCCATCCTAGTAAACATTTTCCTTTTGGACTAAACTTGCATCCAAGAGTTCTTATTTCCTAAGATGTGGATTGAGGTGGGTCCTGACAGTAGACGGAATCTGCTTTAAGAGTCAACCTGGAAGGGAAAACCTTACCGGGGGACTTTGCAACAAATAAAATGTCTGGCGACGAAGCAAGAGAGGAGGGAAGCCCCATGGAGGGGGAGTCTTCCCCCCAAATGGAATCCCAGAGACAATGGGAAGCTGAAGCAGCATATTCCCCCGGGGAAGAAGCGGTGGAGCAGTACGACCGAAAACCCCGGTGGTCGATGGGCGTTGGAAGGAAAAGTGAGTGGGAAAAGGCTTCGGGAGAAACGACTCTGAGGCGTAGTAACCACCAACCAGAATGGAGGCAAGAGATGGAGAGTTCCCTGCACGCCAGCGAGGAGGAGCGGATCCTGGAAAAGGCCATTGATCTGATGAAAGCAACCCTGAGTTCACTGAGGGAGGAGAGAGCTGAAAATCGCAACTGAGGCAGCACCTGGGGACGCAACTGGAAAGGTAACGGTGGGGGACTTCCGCTGGCGGCGCGGCGCCGAAGACAGCCTCCCCTGGCTGCCCGCGGCTCAGCTGTTTGTTTTTTCGCCCGAAACAGCGCCGATCAGCTGTTCGGGCGAAATTGAAGCCCCCTCCTCGGGAGAAGAGGAGGGGGTGAGGCCCCAGGTAGGGGTAGAGTTCTCCGAGGCCGCCTGAGCTTCGAGCTTGGGCGGCTGAAGGATCGAACTCCCCCGAAGCCTGGGTTGCTCCCAGCTGGCCGTCGTCTCTGCTCCGAACTTCCTGGAGCAGAGCCAGGCGTCTGCGAACCATCCCTGCCTGAAGAAAGGACTATGATTTAAAGGAGCAGGCAGAGCGGTACAAGAGGAAAAGGTGAAGAGATGAAGAGGATTATTTTATTTTACTCTCAAGCTTGATGGACTATGCTTAAAACTTAAAGTGCAAGTGCGTCACAATTGTAAGTAAAAGATGGCGGCTAAACCTCCCCCTAGAACTTTTCGGAGTGCTGGAAATTCTCCGGTGCAACAACAATCATTACTGCAGGCGTTGCATTCTCCTGATGTATTGACATCGAAGGATCTTGAAAAACATACCCAGTTAATTTTGGAGTCAATGGGTGTTAAATTTGCACAGATGGAGGAGAAATTGGAGAAATTGGAGCAGAGAATGGAAGAAAGGATGGAGCAGAAACTTAGAGAGATGAAGGTAGACATTTTGTCCTCAGTGCATAAAGTAGCTAAATGTGTGGAGGTGCTGGATGATCAAGTGGAAGACTTGACTCAAAAGAATGCTATATTAGAAGCAAAAGTATTGGAAATTGAAGATTTAAAAGACAAAATGGATAGCGAACAGAGTTTGGCTCAATTTTACCAGATGCAGTTTGCTGTTAGAATTAGAGGCCTAAAAGAGAATATTAAGGAAGATTTAAAGCAGCTGGTTTCTGAGGCTTTTGAGGGGGTATTGAACCATCCAGCATCTGAAATAAAACAAGGCATGGACAAAGTGTTTCGTGTGAATTCCTGGATTGCTAAGCAGAGAAAGTTGCCTAGAGATGTGGTGGTTTATTTTGTAAAAAGGGAAATTAGAGATGAAGTTATACAAGCTGCCTATGATACTAAAGTTGTGATTGCTGGTCAAGAAGTTTTGGTTCTAAAAGAAATTCCTCCAAAGATTTTAAAGAGAAGGAAGGACTTTATATTTCTTGTGCAAGAGCTCAAGCAAAGAGATATAAGGTTCAGATGGGAGATCCCAGCTGGGTTGAGCTTCATGTATGATGGCAAAAGGTACTGTTTGGGTACTGTGAAGCAAGCGCATGATTTTTACAGCAATGTTTTAAAAGCAACCCCATCAACACTTCTGGAAGCTGCAGAGGGCTCTGGAGAAGGAGAACATCAAGAGGATGAAGATGGACAGATAGACGAGAAGGGTACAGGAGGAGATCAAGCTGCAACTCTTTTGGATGATCCTAGAGAACAGAGGGTGACGCGTGCTGCCTTAAAACGCTCAAAAAAGATTAAAAAATAAGACCAGTAGAAATCTATGGAACTTCCACAATATACTTATAGTCAAGTGGTAGCTGTGTTTTTAAGAGTTTTGGGATGATATCTATGGTAACAGAATGTTCAATTTGGAATTAATGGACAATTTACTACAGAGGAAGAGGAAGAAAATTTTGTGGGTTAATGCGGGTTAATTTGTGTAAGAACTATCTATTATAGCCTATTTTGGCTAGAGAGGTTAATAGGGATAGGTGCTTGTGATGTGTAAGTGAGAATATGTCTAGGTAATAGTGAATTGTGGAAGAACATAGATGGGAATGATGCTAGTTTTCTTTTATTTTAGTTCTTTATACATATTTAGTATTGTTAAGGATTGGTTTACTCTATATAAGCTAGAGAGTGATGGATTTTAGAGTTTATAATTGTTAGTATATGATTGTTTATGATTGCTTTTTAGATATATACCTTGTATTTTGCTCTGGGAAGTCGGGGGGGGGGAGGGGGGGAGGAGGGGAAGTAGAGGGGTGGGAGGCAGGGGAGGGAGGAGGGAGAGGGGGAGGGGGGGAGATAGGGGGGAGGTAGGGAGGGGAGGAGGGAGGGGGAAGGGGGGTTTTTCAAAGGAAAATTGTATTTTAAAACTTTTCAATAAAAAAAAAAAAAAAAAAGAAAGGTAACGGTGGGGATCCAACACCTGAAACCCCGGGGCCATCCAATGGAACAGGAATTGCTGCCTCAGCAGTACCCACCCCCCCCCAGAACCACAGATGGGGACCAGGATGAGGAGCGATACCGGCCACGGCGCAGACAATGCTCCAGCCAAAGACTCCCGCCCCTGGAAGTCAAATTCAAGGGGGAGCCATCATGACTGGGATTTTTCCTAACCCAAGTCCTCAGCTACATGGAAGAGTACGGACGGGACATCCCCAGTGACAAAACACGCATCCGAATTGTGCAATCTGCCCTGGACGGGACGGCTGCAGACTGGGTGGTGAACTTGCATGACTCCAACGCCCCAGAACTCAACGACTTCAACCGATTCATGTCATCTTTGAGGCGACGGTTCGAGGATCCTTTGGCTGACCGTAAGGCCCGGGAGAGAATCAAAACGGTGAGGCAGGGCAGGCGAGCAGTGGCTGATTATACCCAAGAATTCCGAGCCATTGCCAGCAAGCTGAACTGGCCAGAAGACATCCTTCTTAGCCACTTCAAAGACGGTCTGAACTACGACCTGTATGACGCTTGCCTGCCTCGAGGAGACCCACCCCACCTCGATGACTGGTACATCCTGGCGGAGGAAGTGGAAATAGACCTACTGAAGAGACACTGCAGAGGAAAACCATGGGGCCGCCTGCCACCCGAGCAAACACGCGAGGGGGAAAAACCACCAGCCACAGCCAAAAAATCAACAAGTTGCTTCAACTGCGGGAGAGAGGGCCACCGTGCTGCAGAATGTCGTTCAAAAGCCCCCCCATGAAAACCAGAGGCATCATCCTCCAAGAAGCCGGGGAAGCCCCAAGGCAACACAAAAGAATCTTCCATGAAGGGGACAGAGGCTGTAGAGTCCACTATTCCTGCCAGGAACTGGGACTGGACTCCGGCCTGCACCGCAGGGACGGTGGACAACTCGGAAGACAGCTCAGAGGGAGAACCATTGGTAAGTGGACCCCTTCCACCCATACTTAAGACAGTGACTATATTAGCTTCCCCTATGCCTGAAGCAGCCAAAATGAAAGCTCTGATAGACTCTGGGTGCATCCGCTGCCTTATCAGCCCAACGCTGGTGGCGAGATTGAGCATCCCAGTGAGGAGGGTAAAACAACCAATCTCTTTTAGTCAATTAGATGGGACAATAGCAGGTGGAGGACCAGCCACCCTAGCCACTTTACCAATCCACCTATCACTGGGGCCCCATGAGGAGGACATAACGTTTATAGTGGCCCCAGGCATGGAATGCCCAATGATCCTAGGACTGGAATGGCTGAAGAAATGGAACCCCGGGATAAACTGGAGGACAGCAGAACTCAATTTCCCAAAGGGGGGGCAGAAGAACTTAGAGTCCAAAAGCACCCCCCCAACCCAGAGGGAGGAGACAGCAGCAGTGGGGAAAGAGAAGGGATTACCAGAGATACCGGAGGAATACAGGGACCTGACTGAGGTTTACAGTGAGGAAAGAGCAGATGAGCTTCCCCCCACCGCCCCACAGACTGCACCATAGAATTCAAACCTGGGGCAAAACTCCCAAAACCCAGGATGTATGCCATGAGCCCAAGGGAAATGGCAGAAATGGAGAGATTCATAAAGAAAAACTTAGAAAGACGATTTATTGAGCCTGCCAAACCCAAAGTGGCCGCCCCGGTTCTGTTCAGGGAGAAGAAGGATGGGTCCTTTCGTTTGGTTGTGGACTATAGAAATTTGATCACAATTAGTGAATGTAATCTGTACCCCCTTCCCCTAATGAAGGATATGTTATCCCACCTATCGAAAGGAAAGATTTTTACCAAACTAGACCTGAGGGAAGCATACTACCGTATTAGGATTAAGGAAGGAGACGAATGGAAGACTGCATTCAACTGCCCAATGGGGTGCTATCAATTCAAAGTATTGCCATTCGGACTGCAAGGGGCCCCGCAGTCTTTATGCAATTAATTAATGACGTGCTGAGAGAGCACCTATATAAGGGGGTCCTGGTTTACCTCGATGACATCCTTATCTTCACAGAAACCAAAGAGGAACATATCCAACTAGTCAGAGCAGTCCTGAAGAAGTTGCGAGCTGCCCACTTATATGCTAAATTATCGAAGTGTGAATTCCATCAGGAAAAAATCGACTACCTGGGATATCGCATATCTCCAGAGGGCATCGAAATGGACCCTGAGAAGGTCAGGGCAGTACTAGAGTGGGCACCCCCCCCGCACACGGAAGCAATTGCAAAGTTTCCTGGGGTTTGCAAACTTCTACCGCCAATTCATCCCCACATTTGGCCAAATAGCCATGCCCCTCACAAATTTGTTGAAAACGAAGGGGGGGTCACCCGTGAAACCCAGCCAGCCTCTGAAATGGTCAATGGAATGTCAAGCAGCATTTGAGAGGCTAAAGAGACTTTTTTCTGCTGAACCTGTCCTAAAACACCCAGATCCCGACAAACCTTTTGTAATACAGGCAGATGCGAGTGATGTAGCGGTAGGAGCCGTACTATTACAAGAAAATGATGGGGGGACATTGCAACCATGCGCATACACATCCAGAAAACTCACAGAAACAGAACAACGCTGGCCAATATGGGAAAAAGAGGCATTCTCGTTGAGGTGGGCATTACTAACATGGCGCCAATTTTTAGAAGGAAATAAAATACCTTTCCAGGTCTGGACAGACCACAAAAATTTGGAAGCACTAAAAACGCCCAGGAAGCTCACTCCTAAGCAAGCCCGCTGGTCCCAACACTTTCACCGATTCAATTTCACTCTCAAACACTTACCGGGGGGAAAGAACTTCCTGGCAGATGCATTATCCCGCATGCCCCAATATAACAGCACAAGAGTTACTGACTTTAAACCACTTGTACCGGAACAACAACTGGCAGCACCAGTCACCACCAGGGCACAAGAAAAAATGAAGCCGAAGGTAGATAGCCAAACTGGAATAGAATTCAGGAAATCTTTGGAAAGTGATGAATGGTTCCAGAAAAATAAACATGTGTGCACAATTAAAGATGGACTGCTGTGGGTGGGGGAGAAGCTATATATACCTGCCACACAGAGAATCAATTTCATGCAACTGTGCCATGATACAAAATCAGCAGGACACTTTGGCTTTGTAAAAACCTTACACTTAACTAAAAGGCAATTTTGGTGGCCATCTATGAAAAAGGACATAGAAAGCTATGTGGGTAGCTGTCAAATTTGCGCGATGGCCAAAAGACTGCAAGGGAAACCGCCAGGTCTGTTACAACCGGTGGCAAACCCCTCAGCCCCATGGAAAGAAATAGCCATGGATTTTATCGTAGAACTGCCAGAAAGTAATGGAAACACCGTAGTCTGGACTGTCACAGATCTGTTCTCTAAGCAAGTACATTTCATACCTTGCCAAAAAATCCCGACTGCAAAAGCATTAGCAAAACTTTTTGTACAGCATATTTACAGATTGCACGGGGTACCACAACGCATCATATCTGACAGAGGGGTGCAATTTACGTCGGCATTTTGGAAAGAATTTTTATCCCTCTTAGGAACCACCCAAGGACTGTCATCTAGTCACCATCCTCAGACAGACGGAGCTTCTGAAAGACTTAATAATATACTTGAACAATATCTGAGATGCTATATTAATTTTCAGCAGTCCGACTGGACGGACCTTTGCAGAAGTAGCATATAATAATGCAGTCCACTCAAGCACAGGTTACACTCCTTTTCAAGTAGCTACAGGCCAGAGTTTCAACCCAATACCAGAACTAACCCCAAAAGAACCGGTTATCCCTGATCTGAAGGAATGGATTGCTCAATTACAAAATACATGGCCAATCGTTAGGAAAGCGTTGGAAGATGCCAGAAAAGCATACAAGACACAGGCAGACAAAAAAAGAACCGATCCCACACCATTTAGGGTAGGAGAGATGGTATATTTATCCACAAAATACCTGAAATCACTCCAACCCTGTAAAAAACTAGGACCAAAATATATTGGACCTTTTCCAATTAAAAGAATCATAAACCCAGTAACAGTTGAATTAGAACTACCCAAAAATCTTAGATGAATACACCCAACCTTCCACTGCAGTCTATTAAAGAGAGAACAACAATCACCACTACGAGCAAAAATCCCACCACCACCACCCCCCATCATGGTGGAAGGAGAACAACATTTTGAAGTGAAAGAAATCTTAGATTCCAGAAAACACCATGGAACGATACAATATTTAGTGGCATGGAAACACCTCCCCTCCTCAGAAAATGAGTGGGTTAACAAACTCCATGTTAAAGCACCTAAGTTGCTTAAGAGGTTTCATACAGAATATCCAAACAAACCAGGCTAACATTTATATGTTTTCTTTCCCCACAGATGGACTCATCTTTTTTCTGAAAGGAGAGCCGAATGTCAGAATCCATTTATATCACATTTCATAATTGTATAGGTAGAACAACGTGCTATTTCTGGGGATTCTGCCATCTCTCCGAGGGGGGGGGGAGAGGATGGTTACTAAAGCAATTTTCAAACAACAGGGGATGTTTTACTGGGGAAGGGAGGGGGGACAGACAGGTCTGGATTGTATCTTCATTTACAACTGTAAAGGAAAGCAATAACCATAAAACCAAGGAGAGTTCCCTTTCCCATGGAAGGACCTGACACCTAGCAACTGACGACAGCCTGACCAAATGGATGAGGGGAGGGGCTGGAATGGGAATGGTTTATATAGGATTGAAATGTAACTTTTCTCAGATTCCGTCTTGTATTCCCACAATCGATTCCATCCTAGTAAACATTTTCCTTTTGGACTAAACTTGCATCCAAGAGTTCTTATTTCCTAAGATGTGGATTGAGGTGGGTCCTGACAAGAACACTGTGAATAAGGTAACATTATAAAAGGTACATATTTTAAAGCAGCCTAAAATTGTATTCATGTCCTTCAGGGACAGCAGTTCATTGTATGAAAATATGACAATCTAGCATATATTTTAGAGTTTGCACATGCAATATACTCACATTGGGAAGGAGAAAACATTTATGGCTTCCTAGTATACTAACATGGTATCACTATCATAGACCCTATTGTAGGAAAAAATGTAATGACTGAAATGACTTTGAAAATAAGGGCAACTGATCCATACCTTAAATTTTAGATTCTGTAGTAACTGATAAACTACAATTATGGATTGTAAAAAATGTAATATATTAGATCTTCTCAAAATTGATAAACTAACTGTCTCATGCATTTACACAAATATACTGGCTTTTAAAAAAGTGCCGTGGTTTTGAAATAAAAGTTGTTGATATTAAAATATAGGGTTTTTTATCTTCAAGAGAAATGTAAAATACTTTTTTTTTCTTTCTGAGTTAATTTGTAGTTGTTTTTTTCTTGTTGAAAGAAATATACATGGGAGGAAAAAAATCAGGTTAACCTGAAGAATCCATATTAGACGAGAACATTCAAACTTGATATCTATGTCAGAAACAAGCAGGCTTTCCTTCTAAATTTTTTTGTCAACAGCATGGCAATATCCTTGCTAACCTTATTTGGCACCAGTGAATAATTAGATACACAGGGGTGTGACTCCAATTGAAGGTGTTGGCACTGTAGCACTATGTGAAAATGTTAACTATGAGGTTAACTCCAATTTTCTCTTCTTTAATTGAATGCACATGGTACTAATGAGGTAACCTACTGTTCCTTGATAGCACTAATTAGCTAAGAGGAGAGTATACTCTCACACTGCAATTTAAACCTAAAAATAAGGTTGAGATATGCTAATTGCAGGCAATTTAAAACAGCACAAATTGTAGTACTAGTCATAATAAGGAAAACTGACTGCTTTAAAGCTATGCAGCTGTAACTTAGCTTAAAATCAAAACAAAACAATCCATATAATTTTAGAATGATTTCACAAGATGTCCAGAAAGTTGTTTCAAAATTAAATTATTTAGTAACAATGGTACAATACCTTTTGTATTTTATCCAATAATGCTTTATTAATTTCCCTTTATTGTAAATTAACAAAGTGGAATTTCATAAACAATAGAAGATTAACCTCATAACTGCTAGACATCTTAGCTGGAATAATGCCAATTATTTTAAATTCAGATCATAAGGATCAATTAGCACAAAAGTGAGCATTTATCTCAAAGTAATATATATTATGTGTGGGGTGGAATGGGATAGTATAAAATACAGACATAAAAAATAGAAACAATATATGAATTCTAATAGTTTTCAAAAAAATAACATACTTTAGAAAATGTGATTTTCAGCCACAGTACTGCATAAGTACTTTTCCTATCATAACTTTCAATAAATTGCTTAGCAAAATTGTAATGAAGTGAATAATTTGGCCACTGAGTTGTACAGCACACCGATACAGTTAGTGGTAATGTTGACAATTTTTGGTCTTTTGCCATATTTGAGTTCACAGAATGTAAACACAACCATTTTTGCCAGGTAATATACCACTTGTCAAGCATAAGCTCCAGATAGGATTGTGTTTCCAATTATAATTACTCCTGAATACAGGTGTGAAAATATATGCAAAAGGATTTTTTTTAAAAAAGGAGCATTCCATTCTTTTAATGTAGCCACAAGTGGAAATTTAAGTTTTTTCCATTTTATCTATAATTTTGTCATTTGAAGATATCTACAGAGCTGAAGAAGCTTCTTGGATGAGAAGTGAAATGTCTTCAAAGAAAATCAAGACTAGATTGCTACAGTTCTCCACTTTTTCGCTAAAATGGACAAATGGCTCCCTACATACACACTGTTCTTTTCTTGGTATATTTCCTAAATTGGGATATAATTAACAATCAGAGGGGAGTGATTTATTTATTATTTTATTTACTTCATTTATATCTTTTTTATTTTTTATAAGCTCAACATGGCGAAACTCCTTCCTCCTCCTATTTTCCCCACAACAATCCTGTGAAGTAAATTAGGTTAAGAGAGTGACTGGCCCAAAGTCACCCAGCCTGTTTTTCATGTTCATGTCTGTGGCAGAACTAGAATTCACAATGTCCTGGTTTCTAGCATGATGCCTTAACCACTAGACTAAACTAGCTCATTCAACACTGAGCACATAATAAATCTAAACAGTATGATAGGGCCACTGCTAGAACCAACAAGTGCATACAACCTGGAATAATGATGCAAATATTTTAATTTACATTAGTGTGTTTCATTGAGTGAGGCATCATGGTGCAATTGTTCAGATTCTTCCAACCTGGAACTATCCTGTCCCAGGCAGAACCTTTCTGACTTCAGTATATATGTTTCTTGAAACAACTATAAATAGCCTAACCAAAATTCTTTTATACTATTACGCAAATCCTGCAAATTAGAACATTTTGTGGAAGCATCTCTTTTTGAATAGTTAAAGCATCTCTCCCTGCCTCTCCCCCCACTCAAACAATTGCTTTGGAGTTGTTCCAGTCTGTCTCTGCATGCAAAAACTGCAGCTGCTTTAATGGTTTGAAAAGGAGCACTAACAGTGTGCTCCAAACAGCCTTTTTCAAATGATGTTCACGGGCCTAATTTATATACAAATGGGCCAGCTTTACTCTGAAGGACACTTTTTATTTTTAGTAATAGAAAGTTTTAGAACTCTTATATTATCAAGGGAATATGAAAATCTCTTGGTGATACATGATTTAGGACAAAAACAAAACAAAACCAATTCTGGACCTCTGAGAAAAATAGAATTAACCTTGTATTTGAAATCTACATCTCAGTGGAATATAACATTGTCTTCATGGGATACAGACAAATTAAATTAAACAGATAATTTATTTATTTATTTATTTATTTATTAGTTTTTATAAACCGCCCTTCTCCCGAGGGACTCGGGGCGGTGTACAGAGGAAGGAAGGTATACAGATCGAACAATAAAAATAATAAGAAACACTAATGAACACAAACTGGGACCCCAATTAACGCTATCATGCCAGGCCAGCCTGCTGAAACAGGAAAGTTTTTAAGTCGCGACGGAAGGTACGGAGGTCAGGGGCCATCCGGATTTCTGTTGGTAAGGTGTTCCAGAGGGCTGGCGCACCCACTGAGAATGCCCTCCCCCTGGGGGCCACCAGCCGACATTCCTTGAGCGGTGGCACCCTGAGGAGGCCCTCTCTGTGGGAGCGCACAGGACGGTGGGGTGCTGACATCGGCAGAAGGTGCTCCCGAAGGTAGTCCGGACCCATGCCATGTAGGGCTTTGTAAGTCATCGTTAGCACCTTGAACTTCACACGGAAGGCAGCCGGAAGCCAGTGCAGCGCACGGAGGAGAGGTGTGATATGGGAGTATCGGGAGGCTCCCAAGAGTGTCCGTGCCGCCGCACTTTGCACCAGTTGAAGCTTCCGAGTGGATCTCAAGGGCAGCCCCATGTAGAGAGCGTTACAATAGTCTAGGCGAGATGTCACAAGGGCATGGGTGACTGTACGTAAGGAATCCAGGTCCAGATAAGGCCGTAGTTGGCGAATTAGTCGAACCCGGGAGAAGGCCCCCTTGGTCACAGCTCCAATGTGGTCTTCCAGGGAGAGCTGCGAGTCTAGGAGGACACCCAGGTTGCGGGCCCTATCAACAGGGGGAAGTAACTTGTCCCCAATGTTAAGCAGTGGGACGTTCTGAATCTCCTGGTTTCCCGGTACGTACAGCCATTCAGTCTTGTCCGGGTTCAGTTGAAGCCTGTTTCTCCCCATCCATTCCCGGACCGCTTTCAGGCAGCGGGACATCACGTCTAGGGCATCACTGATATTGTTTGGAGTTGAGATAAAAAGCTGGGTGTCATCAGCATACTGATGGTACCCTACTCCAAAACTGCGAATGATCTCACCCAGCGGTTTCATGTAGATGTTGAACAGGAGAGGCGAGAGGACCGACCCCTGAGGGACTCCGCAAGCGAGAGGCCTCGGGGTCGACCTCTGTCCCCCTGTCAGCACCGACTGCGAGCGACCCTGGAGAAAGGAGGAGAACCAACGCAGAACCGTGCCTCCCACTCCCAGTCCCCTGAGGCGTCGCAGCAAGATACCATGGTCGATGGTATCGAAAGCCGCCGAGAGGTCTAATAAGACTAGGACAGAGGAATGGCCCCTGTCCCGGGCTCTCCAGAGATCATTCATCAGAGCGACCAATGCCGTCTCCGTGCTGTAGCCCGGCCTGAAACCCGATTGGTACGGGTCTAGATAAACCGCTTCATCCAGGATCTGAGGAAGTTGGTGCGCCACCACGCTCTCAACAACCTTCGCAAGGAAGCGAAGATTGGAGACTGGACGAAAGTTATTCAAAGAGGATGGGTCCAAGGTGGGCTTCTTGAGGAGAGGTCTCACCACCGCCTCCTTCAAGGCGGTGGGGAAGTGACCCTCACTCAGAGAAGCAGAGATGACCGCTAGGAACCAGCCTCGTGTCGCCTCTCGAGCTGCATAGGCCAGCCAGGAAGGGCACGGGTCCAGTAAGCATGTGGAGGAGCTTAACCTTCTCATAATCCTGTCCACTTCCTTAGGAGTTACAGGATCAAATTCTTCCCAGATGACGTCGACAAGACTGTCCATGTCTTGTTCTTCCATCTCAGCCCAGTTGGAGTCCAGACCAGTTCGAATCCGAGCGATTTTATCCAGCAGATATTGACCAAATTCCTCGGCTCGACCCTGCAAGGGTTCCTCCCTCACCTCTTGGTTTAATAGGGAGCGAGTCACCCTGAACAAGGCAGCTGGGCGATTATCTGCGGACGCGATGAGGGTGGAAAAGTAGTTGGATTTTGCCACCCTTATCGCAGCGAGATAAGACCTGGTGAGGATTCTTAGTCGCAATCGGTCGGATTCGGATCGACTGGACCTCCAACGGCTCTCTAGGCCCCGTCTCCGACGCTTCATCTCCCGGAGCTCCTCGGTGAACCATGGGGCTCGCTGGGATCTGCGCCGGGTCAGAGGCCGCAAGGGTACAACTCGGTCCAGAGCCTCCGTGGCTGCCTTTTCCCAGGCTTCCACTAAGGCTTCCGCCGAGCTGTGAGCAGGGGGTGCATGCGAGTCCCTAAGCGCTGCCTGGAACTTATCAGGGTCCATTAGGCGCCTAGGGCGGTACCATCTGACTGGCACCGTGCACCCACGGTGGGGGGTGGCAAGGGGGAAGTCTAGCCGCAGGAGGTGGTGATCGGTCCATGACAGGGGCGTAACAGTTGTGGCACCCCCACCGACATCATCACGCCACCGTCCAGACAAGAACACCAAGTCTGGGTTGTGGCCTCTCTCATGAGTCGGCCCAGAAATTATTTGCAACAGGTCCATGGCCGTCATGGAAGCCATGAACTCCCGAGCCAGTTCGGACGATCCTCCCAGGGACGGTAGATTAAAGTCGCCCAAGACCATGAGTCTTGGGAATTCAACCACCAACTCTGAGAGGACATCGAGTAGCTCGGGTAGGGCCGCCGCTGCACGATTAGGTGGTAGGTACGCCAGCAGCAGACCCAGCTGCGCCCCTGGGCCGAATCTCAGTAGGAGAGACTCACACCCGACCATCTGAGGGACGGTGGTCTCTCGCGGGCTAAGGGATTCCCTGATGATAACTGCCACTCCCCCGCCCCTCCCATGAGCCCGGGGCTGGTGCAGTACCTGGAAACCTGGCGGGCAGAGGTCAACCAGAGGAACACCCCCCTCTGGGCCCAGCCAGGTTTCCGTGATGCAGGCCAGGTCCGCATGCTCACTCTCCAATAGGTCACGAATGAGGTGAGCTTTGTTGGCTGCGGACCTTGCATTCAGGTAGACCAGCCTCAGCATGGGAGGGTGCGCACCTTTGCTCCCGGGTCCTCCGGGGGAGAACAGAGGGTCGGAGCGTCTCACCGCCTTTACAGAGCGGAGATGACACTCCCGGTGACGATACGGCCCTCTGTCTGTGCACCTTCTGCCATTCCCCACCATCCTAGGGATGGGACGTTCGTCAGTACGCCACTGGGTGTTATCGGCGACTGGCCCTCGTTGTACGCTGTCGCGAACGGCCGTGGGCCTGGCATGCGTTATGGTGGCTGGAAGGTGTGCCTTTCCCGCGCAACCATAGTCTCCTCCCTCCCCCCTCCCTAACCCCACAAAAAACTTAGCTAAGAACTTAATCAGGGGCCTCTGATTGCCCTGATTGATGAAACCTGTGATTTTCAGAGATAAACTTTTTTAAAATTGTAAACTTTCTACCTTGAGCTGGCAGACAACACAGACACTAACTTCAAGAAAATCAATTTCATAATATTCTGTTCAAATCCCATAATTCCCTCATGATAAAATAACACAGATAATATCCTGATTTCATTTATTGGTATAGATCAGGGCTTTTCAACCAGTGGCACAGGTACCACCTGTGGTAAATTGGCACCTGGCAGGTGGTACACGACCATCCTAGAAAAGTGGTAGCAGGGGAGGGGAATGGCAGCACCGCAGAAGCCTGAGTGAGAGATGGCTGGAGCTGCAGGGCTGTCAGGGCTCAGTGGAAGTGCCAGGATCAGCACCAGGCTCCAGCTGGAGCTCAGCGCTGAACCTGGCGCTTTTGAGCCCAGAAGAAGCACTGATCAGGTGGAGTGTTGCAGCATCTCCAGGGTCTTGTGATTTACATTCAGATGCTTGGCAACTGATTCATGTTTATGATGGTCACAGTGTCCCAGGGTCATGTGAAGTGACCAAAACCTGCTGCAACCACCCAGCAGATAGGGAAATAAAAACCAAACAACCCCCACTCCACCCCCGCTGCCAATCCTCAACAGAAATGCTCACAACAGTGAAAACCTCGGACAGGAGGAAGAATGCCACTGGACAGGCAGGCAGGTGTCTTGATTGGCTGTGGCTTGGGAGGCACTTTTTTCAGTGCCATTGTAAATTCAAACAGTCACTAAGTGAACTGTTGTAAGTCGAGGACTACCTGTACTTCATCACTTTTTTTTCCTTTTGGGGGGGGGGTTATCAGGTTTTTGACACCTTGCTAGGTGACTGGTGGTACTCGGATGTTGGCATATCCTAAAAGTGCTACAATGGGTAAAAAGGTTGAAAAGCCCTGGTATAGATCATCTCATCATTCATTCTACTGAATGTTTGCTTTTAACAATTCAAGATTCTAGATTTAAGTATATAGGCCAATCCATAGGGAAAGCCTCTAGAGCAGGGGTGTCAAACTGCAGGCCCATGGGCCGGATGCATCATGTGGAAGCCATGCCCACCCCATTGCCAGCAATGGCAAAACCGTTCTGATACTTGTGCAATGTCACGTGATGTCACGAGTTTGACATGTCTGCTCTAGAGCATAGCTTCTGGAATTCTTTCCAATCCTTTACTAGTAACAGCCATAGGATATTACTGCATGGCACAGGACCAGCTTATCTGTGGGACCTTTGCTCCCTGATTATATCTATCTGTTGTATCAGTCTGGCAGGAGAAGCATATTGAGCCATGGTGGCACAGAGGTTAAAGTGCAGCAGTACAGGCAAACTCTGCCCATAGCCTGGAGTTCAGTTCTGACAGGGCTCAAGGTTGACTCAGACTTCCATTCTGCTGAGGTTGGTAAAATGAAGACCCAGATTATTGGGACCAATATGCAAATAATGCTTGTTTTTTGTAAACCACCCAGAGACTGCTGTAAAGCATTATGGAGTGATAAATAAGCCTAAATGCTACTGCTATTACTAAATGCCCTAATGAAGTTTCCATCTACTGAAGAGATGTGAGAGATTAGCCTTTTCTGCCATGGCACCCACCTTTGGAATATCATACTCCCTTCCCCCCATGGTGAAGTTTGCCCCAACACATGTGACTTTCTGGAAATACCTAAAAACATTTTTCTAATAGGCCTAGAGAATCCCCTGACAATAGGAAGTCTGCATGCTGGTTGCATCATGTTTAATATCCTGATGTGTCTACTTCAATTAATTTGACAGTTCTTTGGAATATGTTTTAATTGTTGGTTACAATACCCAGAGAACCTCATGTGAGACAGGCAGCCATGCAAACAAAAAAAATAAATTTTATTCTATAGAAGAAAGTAATGTGTTATAATTGTGGTCTTTGTGTTTCTGTTCTATACACTGTGTTAAAGGTAAAGGTAAAGGTTCCCCCGCACATGCGTGCTAGTCGTTTCCGACTCTAGGGGCCGGTGCTCATCTCCGTTTCAAAGCCGAAGAGCCAGCGCTTGTCCGAGGACGTCTCCGTGGTCATGTGGCCGGCATGACTAGACGCCAAAGGCACACGGAACGCTGTTACCTTCCCACCGTGGTGGTCCCTATTTTTCTACTTGCATTTTTATGTGCTTTCGAACTGCTAGGTTGGCAGAAGCTGGGACAAGTAACAGGCGCTCACTCTGTTACGCGGCACTCAGGATTCGACCCGCCAAACTGCCGACCATCTGATCGACAAGCTCAGCGTCCTAACCCACTGAGCCACCGCGTCCCTTTACACTGTGTTACATCAGTGTTATTTGTACATATGTGTACAAAGCATTAGGAGAACTTCTTATATTCTGGGTCATATGATTATGAGGAAGGAATAGGGGCATAGAATATAGCAGATGCCAACATTCTAAGACAGCGACTGATTGCCTACATCTGCCATACAACCAGCAGAGGAAGTCTTTGCTGGCCCATTTTCAAATTCAACCTTCCTTGCTAGCTTTTTTTCCACAAAACAAATTTGGTCCTATTCTGTTTAGTTTAGGGAGAATCATTCTTTTGATAAACAGAATCCCAGCCTTCTTTACTTAATTTTTCTTGCAACATTTGGTTAATTTGGGAAGAAAAGATCAGTAAAGTCAATTTTACTTACAGTGTTGTGCAAGCAAATTGACTAGGTGTGTTTCTCCAGTTTTTCCATCTTCTTCGTTTTCCATTAGGCCTTAAACAATTTTGACTTTAGGGAACAAATTGAGGTCAGTAATATAGCCTATATTTTAATAGCAGAAGATTACAGATTCATTTGCTAACACTGCAGGTTGCTTGGATTCCTGGAGGAACATGGAAGAAGGGCCAATATTTTCACTCAGTATAAAGACTTTGCTATGATGAATGAAGGTGAATATACATGTCCCAGGATAATGTTGCAGGATCCAATCTGGGTCCATAATCTCTGGTCCCTGTAACCAACCCAGATTGGATCCTGCAAATTTGCTATGAGATCTGAAAAGCTAATCTAAATATCTCATTTTCAGAAAGTTCTTATTTATTTATTTTATTTATTTATTTATTTAATTAGATTTCTATACTGCCCTATTCCCGAAGGACTCAGGGCGGTTTACAGGGCAGCATAAAATACAATATAAAAGATAATATAAAATTAAAATAAATTAAATTAATTAAGCCCAACAATTAAAACAATATTTAAAAAGCTAAAACCCCTTCAGTCCAGGCCTGATAAATCGAAAAGCCAGGTTTTCAGGTCCTGGCGAAATGAACGCAGATCGGGGGTGGTCTTAGAACAGCCTTCTTTCCAGATGCCCTCTGGAATAAAGTTCCTCCAAGATCCAGATGGCACCTACTCTGCTGGTGTTTTGAAGGGCCTTAAAGATGTTTTAGCTTCTTCCCATATTTACTTTTCATGGTAAATACGCACATGGTATTTCACCAGCAACTATTGAAACCAAATGCATGTTTCAAAATACATAGCCATAGATCTAACATCATCAATTACTGTATCTTAAATCTATATATGTTTATGTTCCTGAATTGTAAAAGAATTTTGCCAACATTTTAGAATGCTTCAAATGCAATCTCTCTGATTACAATCTAATATAAAGAATAAAAGTCAAGATCAGTTATTTAGTATTACATTATTTTTCAAATTATATTGTCTTGCTGCTGGTACTTTGAAACATTACAGTAATTGGAGTGATGAACTTTCAGTTCTAATTGCTGCAGGACAGTTTTTATATCAATTAGCTTTATCCACATCACTATTTAACCTAACTGTAAGCAATTTTTTAAACAACACAGAAGAATAACTGGCTATCATACCATACCATCTTGTTTTTTTACCTTCATATACTTGTAGAAAGCTTTACACATATTCCCACCTATACCTTTCTACAGATGCTTACATCTGAGAAATAAGCATGCATATGGGGCTAAACAAAGCATAGTTCTGGAATATACAGTTCAATATTTTCTGCATACCGTATTTTCCGGCGTATAAGACGACTGGGCATATAAGACGACCCCCTACATTTCCTGTTAAATTATAGGGTTTGGGCTATACTCGCCGTATAAGACTACCCCTCTTCCAACGCACACCAAATAAAAATTAAAAAACATCAGATTTGATTTTAATATGGTAATTTTAATTCAAATGCTTATGACATGCAGGTACTTAGTAGGAAACCTGTCACTTATAAACACAAGGCTGTTTGTCATCAAACATGTAAACATAAAACAGTGCAAGTGGAATAATAATAATAATAATAATAATAATAATAATAATAATAATAATAATAATAATAATAATAATAATAATAATAAGTTGGAAGGGACCTTGGAGGTCATCTAGTCCAACCCCCTGCTAAGGCAGGAACCCTATACCATTTCAGACAAATGGCTGTCCAGTCTCTTCTTAAAAACTTCCAGTGTTGGAGCATTCACCACTTCTGGAGGCAAGTTGTTCCACTGGTTAATTGTTCTAACTGTCAGGAAGTTTCTCCTTAGTTCTAGGTTGCTTCTCTCCTTGACTAGTTCCCATCCATTGCTTCTTTTTCCTGCTTTCAGGTGCTTTGGAGAATAGCTTGGCTCCCTCTTCTTTGTGGCAGCCCCTGAGATATTGGATCACTGCTATCATGTCACCCCTCACCCTTCTCTTCGTTAAACTACACATACCCAATTCCAGCAACCGTTTCCTATTTTCCTAATTCACTTTTTCACTTTTCCTAATTCACTCTAAAGCTTTCCCTGTGCAGAGCCTTAAGTAACACCAGCTGCCTGCAATTAGTGCAGGTTCTCATCCCACCAGGCTCAAGGTTGAGTCAGCCTTCCATCGTTCTGAGGTAGGTAAAATGAGGACTCAGATTGTTGGGAGCAATAAGCTGACTTTGTAATAATGCTGCTTGGGGGGTGTGTGTGAAAGCTCTAATAAGCAGGCATATACATAGAATGAAGGCTATTGGTAAGCACATTGATTTGTGCTTTAAATTGTAAGCCGCCCTGAGTCTTCGGACAAGGATGGGATATAAATGGGATTTTTTTAAAAAAAGACCAAATGGGAGATCTGCTCCAGGTTTTCCAGCCAGCCTGCCCAGTTCCTGAGTCAAATGTGTCCTTAGAGCTGGCTACCGCATTCCCCACCTGCCTTTCAAGTTGCTCTTGCATTCCCCACCTGCCTACAGCTGCTCTTCAACTTTAGAAGGAAAGACGCCCAGACCCCGGCCTGTAAAAAATCACAGACTGCAGCTTCTAATCCAATTGGTCCCACTTTCCCTGCGCAGAAAAAATGGAAGATCCACTCCAGGTTTTCCAGCCAGCCCTGTCCCTAAAGTTTCAGCACCCGGCGTATAAGACGACCCCTGACTTTTGAGAAGATTTTCATGGGTTAAAAAGTTGTCTTATACGCCGGAAACTACGGTATATTACATTAAGCATCCAATTAAAACAAAATAGATTCATAAGTCTGTGTTGCCATAATAAGTAAAGTCAGTCAAGCTCAATGAAAACTGAATGTTGAAAAATTTATGAAGATTTCATTGCTATGCTTAGCAAATTTCAAAAAAGTACAATAGTATTTCCATATAGCATTTACTAAACAAATCACTACAAAAATGTCAAAAATCAGAGGTTTTATTTTATATATATAAGTTTATTATTCAATAGTAGCTTTCAAGAATAAACCTAATTTACATTTAAAATAAGAGTTTGGCCTACTCTTTAAAAGCATGGCGATAAACACACCAATTTGACAATTACATCAATATAGATATTTGCATAATCGGCCTTCTACACCTGTTTTTAATTTGAAGCAGCTGCAGGACAAATCACATCACAATAATCTGAATGGGTAACTGGTTGTACACTCTAATTTATGCACTCTAGCATTTTCCCTGAGGGTTACTTTTAAAGCAGCACAAGACACCCTTTCTCTCTTTCCTTTTTTGGTGGAATTACTTATATTTAGCAACAATAACAATGCAATAATATGTTTAGTTTCTTCTGACAATGGTCATTTTATTAGTTTAAGAAATATTAAACTCAATATTATTACAGATTATTAGGCAAATGTACCTCCTACAAACTATATTCAAGTAATAAAAAGCCAAACCATGTAGATGAAAAATGTTCACATGCTATTTACAGACAAAATTTTAATAAGCTACAATGTAACATCTTACAATCTGCACCATTATTGACACAATCTCTGTTGGATGTTTTATATGCAATCTGCATTGGATATTTTATATGACTGCCTTTTGCAATTATTTATTTTTAATTGTGAGCATTTAAATTTAAACTAGTGACCTTTAGAACAATGAAATTCATCACTGACCAATGATCATAAATTAATTTTCCTTAGCATTAGAACTGCTGGGCAGACTCTAATATGATTCCATGAATAAATAGTTTATATTGTGGGCAAGCACAATATCAGTTTGCAATTCAGCAAAGCAGCCTGTATTTTCTCAAGTTTTCATGAGTCTGAAGAAAACATGCTGCTGCCTTAAATAATGTTAAATCCTTTCCTGACCTTCCTCCTTCCTACAGATGTGCTGATAATGAGCACTGCTATCATCCTCAGCCAATATTCTCTTGAGCCATTCTGAAAGTTGCAATACCAATAATAATAACTCAGGCCATGCCTATCAAACATCAGAAACATCTACCAGGCTATCCCACCCCCTTTACATGGATGATCTGAAGCTGAATGGAAAAACACCAATTGAAATAGAGTCATAATTTAATAGTGTGCATATATACAGCCAAGATATTGCAGTGGAGTTTGGACTGGACAAATGTACCATGCTTACAAATGTACCATGCTCAACATTAAATAGTGAAAACTGAAGAAATCAAGATGCCCTATGTAAATGACATCAAAAATCTGGATGAAGATGATCACTACAACTACCTGGGCATTGTTCAAGTTAACAACATCAAGCACACTGAAGTTAAAAAAAGGTTAGAAGTGAATATATCAAGAGAATGAAGCAGAGAGAAGAGAAAGAATGAGAAAGGGCAACATAACAACTTGCAAATAGAAATAGAATGACTATGGCAAAGGAAAGCAAAACTACTGTCAATAGTAATAGAAGCCTTGGGTGCAATCTCAAAAGCACTACTGTCATTGAAAAAAATCCAGTCTGAACATCTGACTGATTGTGCAATCAATCATAATAAGAACAGGCTTTATAGTGGTGAGTATCCAACATATGGGAAAAAATATCCTTCCAGTGGAACAAAAAGGAAATAAAAGGAAAAGCAGTGGTACAAAAGATCAACTTCTGATTTGTTTTGAGAGACTTCCAAATGCCAAAAAACCCATTTACATATTGCCTTGGTTGATTATAAAAAGGCGTTTGATTTATTATCTCATAGTTGGATCCTCAAATGTTTGGAAACAGCTGGTGTCGGTAAAAACAATAGAATATTTATAGAAAAGATAATGAAGCAGTGGAAGACTTGAATTGGTTGTTGGACATGAAAGACATGGGCTTGTCAACATTAAAAAGATATCATCTAGGGCAGGGCTTTTCAAACTTTTCACAGATTGTACCACTTTTAGGATATGACAATATTCGAGTACCACCAGTGTTTAGCAAGGTGTCAAAAACTTGACTTAAAAAAAGGGAAGGGAATTTTGGGTTTTACTAATTACATTGATTTTTGTTATAGAAATGGCTTGTTTATAATAATATGGAAAAGTAAAAAGTTGAGGTTCGATGTTAATGCTTCAAAAAAGGAATATTTCTGCTTTGTTCCCAGTTTATGGAGTGCCACATTGTTAAATTATTTTAATGATACAGTATTGGTTTCAAATTCCGATTTGATCATAATGATATTGTTTTTATTATATTTTGTACTTAATTTTTTAAAGCAGGCATGTACTTTTTTATTTTTATTTTTAAGCATGTTGTATATTTCTGTGTTGGTATTTTATTCGCAAAGAACATTGTTTACCTCAACTGTCTGAGGGAGTCATTAACCCATTGGCCATAATTTTAGAGAGTCACATAATTTGGGGTGTGTGTGAAGGACTGCTTTGTGCAATGCTGTAATCAGGTAATTCCCGAAGGCTGGAACTTAGGCAGGAGCAGATGAGAAAGTCACTTAGCCCCATCTCTCAACAAGGAACACTCCTTCAGCCCCAGATTTGGGCAAGTCATCACTCCCAAGGCAACAAGGCACATGCGCCTTGAGGTCTAGCAATTTAAAAGGTGGTAGAATGTGAGCCGGTTTGTGATTGTGTCCACACATAATTCACCACTCGGGGGGGCAGAAGCAGAGATGCGGCTTCTCTTTGAGAAGGCAAATGAGCTGCTCTGTCTCTTTACCAGGTACTTCAGCAACACATGTGCTAGTATATCTGAGCCTCCTCCTATAAAGTCAGTTCACATGTTTTTTTTGCTCTTTTTCAAACCCTGGGCATCTCCTGGAAAGTTGGGGCTGCTTTCCCTTACTGGAAAGAGTCTCCTCCTTCGACTCCATCCGGCTTTGCAGTCAGTTCGCGACTGGGAAGGTGAATTGTTAAAGAATCCCAGCGCTCTGACAGCTTTCCTTGAGAAGCTGGCCCCTACTCTCAGCTCTGGCAGGTTTGCGTGGAGGATCTGGGGAGGCCAGCATCCCCAGTGCCTTCTCCCTCCTCCTCCTCCTCCTCCTCCTCCTCCAGCAGCTGCTGTGGAGGAGAGTGGGTGGTTGTGTTGGGGACAAGTGAGAAGTATTTTAGAATAGGACATTGTTGGCAGTGCTCACTCCATTTGAGATATCACAAGCACATTACCATAAAGTTATTTTGCTTGATCATCGTAATCTCGGCTCTTTTAGAAAATCTTAGGCTTTCATCTCTGGGAAGGGGTGGGGCTGCAGGAGGTATGAGTCATATATTAATCATGGAGTTTATTTTGGTTGAATTTGCTGCAGAAATCTCTGGTGCTCGATCTGCTCAGGATTCCAAGTTTTGCTACTTCAGTTCCTGTAGTTACTTTCAACCTGGAGCAGTTGGGTTTGAGAGCTGTTCACTGGATATGGGGTGGTTGGGGGTGTAATGTTGTGGATAAATGAATGTTTACATAGCAGTAGCCCTTAGGTTTCTGATGCTACTTAATGATCGGTAATCTATTAGAATCCAGATGATCGCACTTCTGGGCTCAGCAGAAGTGCCAGGATCAGTGCTGCTTACCAAATGATTGGCACTTCTTCTGGGCTCAGCAGATGAGCCGGGATCAGCGATGCTTCTTCTGGAAGAAGCGCCGATCAGCTGAAAAGCAGCACTGATCCTGGCACTTCTGCTGAGCCCTGACAGCCCCGAAGAAGTGCTGATCAGCTGGAAAGCAGCACTAATCCTGGCACTTCCGCTGAGGCCTGACAGCACCGCTCAGGCTTGTGCGGTGCTGCCGCCGGTTCAGCTCATTCACCTCCCCTGCTACCACTTTTCTAGGATGGTCGCATACCACCTGCCAGGTGCCAATGTACCACAGGTGGTACGCACACCACTGGTTGAAAAGCCCTGATCTAAGGTGACTCATTAACATCCTTACTATTTGTTATTGCTATGATTCCACTTTCAGTGATTTTGGGGGAAAAAATCCTAGCTACTGAATGGCAAAAAATGCTAACAAAATCTCACATTTGCTTTACATGGATGATCTAAAGCTTTATGGAAAATCAGAAATTGAAATTGATTTGATGATTGACATTTTTTTAATATATTTTAATTTTGTGTTCAAATGGAGCTACACCACACACGTGGAACCATCCCCTCTCCCAACCCCCACCGCAAAGTCAGAAAGGTTGGAGACCACTGCCATAAAGCATTCCTGCCCATTGTAAATAGTTGTATTGCACACCTCCACAGTCATATGACTGCATGTTGGATATGTTAGCTTTACATTCTCTCATGGCATTCCATGGTAATGTGATCGTGATTCACAATGTTTCTTGTTAGTTTCTAGTGTTTTTTGCTGGTTTCTGGCAAAAAAAATCCATTCAGATAAATAGGTCTGCCTAACAGCCACACATTAACAATTCTGAAAAAGGTCAAAAAAATATTTCTGGCCACATGGATGTCTCAACTTCTGACTGTAATGACTTATGAGTAAAATTTCAGGCTTAACTACAGTCATTATGTCAAGGACAACCTGTAGTAGAATAGAAGCCAAAGAATTGGAAAAGATCACTAAATATCCAGCTCTGAAAATTGAAGTTGATTATGGCATAAATCAGAAGTGAGGTTTCCAGTGATAATTGGCACACTGAGTACCATACTAAAAAGCCTTGGACAATATTTGGAAAATCTGAGTATTGATAAAATTTTCATCTGTCAATTACTAAATGCCACACTGTTTGGATCTGCTAAAACTATGACATCATAGAATCTTGGGAAGAACTTCATGTGCATCAAGATCAACATCAGTAAGTTTGTCAGCTATCATGAATTTCCCCTCCTGAATAAAATCTGAATGGCAAAGTGACTGTAAGTCTCCAACCCAGTGGCTGTGTACCACATTAGTATGGACTCTACCTCTCCTGCCTTACCCCAGAGTTGAAGCAATTTTGACCATCCAGAAATGTGTTCCTCAAACATCTTTCATTGTTTGAAAAACACTGATTTAAAATGTATCTTGAATATACCCCCCAACTCACAATTAATCATTCTGATAAAATATCACTATATTTTACAGGATTTGGGTTATATAAGCTAGTTTATATTTTTTTCTATGTGAAATCATAGATTCATCTATTTATCATTGACAACCAGGTTAATTCACCAGTTATACACAAAGAGGTATCTTTATTAGACATGGGAATAAGTAGATATTCATTTGATAATAATAATTCCTGAAACTGGATTTCTAGTTAATCTAAGAACCTGTAATCATGACTTTTAGTATCCAGTGTTGTATTCTCTCTGTCTCTCTCTCTTTCCCTCCCTCCCTTCCTATTGTAGCAACCCATGTATGCCTTTCGGCTTTCATCTGAGACAGTGCAGTAACACCAAAGTCAGGGAGATGTCAAGATTGCAACTTTAAGATAATGTGCCATTATCAGAAGTGTCAGTGTTTTTAGAGAGTGTTAACTTGCATTTGTACCTTATTTTATGTTATTTCACTTTAAGGATGTGCTCAAAAATCTTTGAAGAGTTCCCACTAATATTTCTACATCATCTGGTTACCCAATTTTCAATCGTCTAAAATTTTCTAACTTCATGTTCAGACTATTTGTGTAACTGCTTTTTAGAATCATACACATTTTTATAGTTTGCACTATTTAATACTTATTTCACTTATATATTTGCATTTTAAATTACCAATTGTAGTAATTTGGTACAATGTGATTTTAGCCTCTGTTCTTAAAGCTTATTTGCCAAATTTGATATTTATAAGTCAATAGGTGGTATACAACGATGACTATACATATACACATAAATTTATTTTTGTCCTATCTAACTAGTAATATATACATCAAGTAATTAAAACAAAGGTACTTTTAATTTATTTATGTTAATTTATTTATCTTTCACTTATTTATGTAACCAGTGTCTGGAAAATGATTATGTAATTGAGTGTTCATACTATATAAACAAAAGCTGCTTGAGGCATCCAATGTTCCCTACAGCAGGATATTTATACAACATATTTAGTACACATCAGTATAACTGTTTGTTTTCAAAGTCATAATTTTATGACACGTGACTCCTAATACAGAAGTAACCAGCAAGACAAGAAGCTAATCTGCTGATGCTAATAGGCCAGACAGTTAAGTATTGCTATATCCATTTATGTAGGAAAAAGCTTCATTAAACTTAATGGGACTGACTTCTGAATATAAATGTACAGGAATGTACTGTAATTTCTTTGCTAAAAAGTAGCTACAGAACTGGAGATAACAATGATTCAGACATAAGAAAGTAAACTTAATGAACCAATAATTGTCCCCTGCCAAAATAGTTCACAAGAAAGATTTCTGGAATTCATTATTCAGAGTGTGTTAATCAGCCTGCAGCAGGATGAAGGTATAGGACTTCAGCTTAATCTAGAACTTGTTAGCAATTGGTTTAAGTGGGAAACATCCTGACCTCTGGATAAGAAATAGAGATGATCAAATCTGCATATGACAACATAGACACAAATTGATGATACTCAAGATTCAAGGACTCAAAAAGAGAAGCCAACAATAAACTCACAAATTAAAATAGTATATAATGAGTAAATTTGAAAGGGAACTGACCAGGCCTATAATCTAAAATATATAGATATTTTTATTAGAGCCAACAGAAATTATATAAATCTGCAGCAAGCTTTTGAATTTTAATTAAAATTTTATTCTAAAAAGATGTTATGTGTAGTTTTTCCTCATCATCTTTGAAAAGACATCATTATTTTTATAACAAATTAAAAATAAATAAAAAGTCTGAAAACCCAAGCTATTTTTGATTATTGTAGATACCAGTGGGCAACATTGACCCAATAATGTGAGTTGTTCTAAGGCAGTCCTGACAACGGTATTTACAGTTGCATGGTGTTCTATTTTAAATTTGCTATAAAAATAATACTGAACTAGACGGAGGGTACCATGAAGATCACAAGACTGGCAATTTCTTAAGTCTTTCCTACAAGAATTTTACCTGGGATGTTCTCCATGCAAAGCAAGCATTACATAGCCACCATACTTATTGTTTAATGCAACCTTAATTCATTGGCAGGATTTTAAGAAAATGCTGAAGAAAAATATTTTTAGTACCTTCAAATGCAAGAGCAGTCAGTAGTATATTTTAATGCTAGGCCTGTGCAAATTATTTGACAGGGCACTTCACATGAATATGTCTCCTCAAACCTGCAATATAGCAGTGTATGCTGGAAGGCTCTACAGAAGCATTTTGAGGCCCTCCCAACCTCATCTTAAAAGTATGTGCATACCCAGAAGACACTTCAACTGGCAGAATTTCTTCATCATATGATTTGCATAGGAGGCTCATTACACACCATTTGAACATTTTATGAATATTAATTCTTCTTCCAAGAGCTTTTCCATAGGGTACGAGTTGTCTATTATATCGTATGTACAAAAAAAATCCTCTGAAAACATAAAGAAAATCATTCATACACACATAAACTCTCTCTTATACTATAATGTTACACGTTTGTTTACATTAAAGGTATATGCCACCCATCTCACTTATATTGTGTTATACTGCCTTGTTATTTGATTTTAAATTGTTTTAGAATTATTTGGAATTGGACGGCATCCATCAAACAAACTTTAAAATGTATATTTTATGTAGCTTTTGACTAGATATATAGTATTTCTTATTCAGATTATGAGACTTAATTAAAATTGCCAAAACATCTGAAGAGTTTAAAAGAAATATTTCTATTCATAAATAGAATTTTAAATGTGGTGTATCCACAGGTTATGCCCATCTAGAGCTCTGGATTGTGAACTGATTAACAGTTTTTCAAAGTTTAACTTTAAGGCATAAACTCAATTATCTAAGAAACAGTGTTTCAGCTCTTCCAAAAATATGATAATTGTTCTACAAATTGATAAGTTGTCCTGGAAAGATAAATTCCAATACAAATCATTTTGTAAAATATTTTTTGGAATATTATCTCATTCCTCATTTGTTTGCTGATGAGGTAAATATAAAGTTTTATTAAAACTTTTATAAAGCAGTTTGCCAGATCATCCAATTTCTGCCAAACAACAAAATTAAAAATACATAGGATAACATTTAATATTTTGATGGATTATACTGATCCTTTTAGGCTATAATTTATCCCCTTACTTAGGGAGTAAGCCTCATTGACTTCAGTTCAACATGTTCAAGTAGAAAATTTAGATGACTGCATTGTCAGCTCACTTCACAATAGGCAGATTGATTCTAAAACTGAATACACTGCAGTAAGTGTAGTGGTATTTACTTTGTAATTTTTATAGTGCAATCTACCTACACTCTCAAGGCTATAATGAGACTGCGATACAGGATTACACTTCACATGTTGTGTCTGAATTTTAAATATTTGTTTTATATGAAAAAATATTTTAATGACATTATCAGAAAATAGTATTAAACCTGGTATTAAAAATATAATGCTATTTTAAGCGATCCATTGATTTGACTACATTACAAAATAGTAGAGATAAATATCACCTAAATGATGAACAATGATTTGCTTTCCATAGATAAATGTCAGAAATATTTAAACTCTGTGATTTATTAGCAACTTCCCCACTAAAGCTTACAGTTTAAACATATTTTAGGCTCAGATTAGAAATTATATTACTGCATGCACAGAAATAAAATAAAAAATATTATTTTTTGCAAAAAGAAACTTATTTAAAAATAATATATGAAACTTATAAACAGAAATTCTGGCTAAAACTACAACAAACAATTGTACAATTTCAAAAATCACATGTTCATATTGGATTTGAAATTATCCTATAGTTGATGTAATTAGAGCAGGGTTTGCAATGATCAATTTCATTTCTTCAGGATTAGAACTCTGTAAAACATCTCCATTTTCTTGAAACAATCTTTTTACATTAGTTACTAAATGATTTGAAGGACTACTTAGAAATTTAAGAATATAATTTCATCATATAAATAACCAACAAAACATTTATTTATATTATTTATCCATTAATTTCATATTTATTTTATTAAATTCCTATACTTCCCATCACACTTGCGTCATTCATATTATAAATTCCTAATGTCAATTAATCAAGTTACTAAAATTTGTTACAAAAGGCTATTTTTATGCACGCTTAATTACCTGCAGATAGACATCAAGATAAACCACAGTTTATCATGATAGTAAAGAACTATAGACAGATATGTACTCTTTTGCTTCAGTGCAGCCATAAGGAGAAACCAGAAACTTCTGCATCTCTTTGTCATTAATAAGTTTAGAATTACACAAAAATTCCTCCACTATTCTTTGTTGAAACAAGCCAAGTTTATGAGTCATGTTTTTAAATTGATTTATGACAAACGTAGTAAAGATCAATTAAGGTTGTTGGATCTGAATGATATGGTAGATTGCAATCTATAGAAAAGTGAAAACTACTAAATATTCTTCAAAGCTGCATCATAATTATGGTGAGTTGGGGTGGGAAGAAATATATGAGTCCTTTTGATTCAATTACTTTTTCTAATCATGGTAACTATCTTTTTTTCTTATATTTGAACAGAGGCTTTTCTTTTTCTCCTTTGGTCTTTCTTAAACAATCTGTTATCCTGAGATAACAATTTCCAAATTCTTTTTAATCTCTTATTTGTTAAAGAGAAAATGAGAGGTTGAAGTAAGGGACCACTACAATATCTACATTTTACTGAGTATTGCAAATGCAACACTGGCAAAATCAGGGGCTCTTTACTCACATCTTTCATCGTGAAACAACAGCAAGGCTACCATCTCCGTTGGATAGAGTTCAGAGGTCCATAGAGCAACACAGTGATCTGTGAATGACCCAAGATAATCAGCAATGGAGCTTCCACAAATGCATGTATGGATCCACTGAAGTTATGTGGTACTTTTTATAGCATATGTTTAAACTGCTAACTTGTGTCCCTAAATCCTAATTATAATTCAGAATAATTATCTAATTTTGAATATTACAGTTATGGTTTTACCACATTTTCAGTATTCCTTGAAAAAAGTATTCACTTAGCTGTTATTTAATTTCAATGGTAGTATTATGTAATCAAATATCTCTGAGCAGCATTTTGACAAAACCCTATTCATTGTATGATTGGCTAAGGTAGCCACATGATTCATTCAAGAGAGCAGATAATGATGCTTAACCCAGGAGAAATAGTTATCCTAGGAAAATACAATACTTGCAGAAGTGATTTTTGGAGGAATTCTATGTGAGATTCAACCCTACCAAACTTGCTGATTTCATTCATAAGTCTCCCAATGTACTTGAAAAATATTTAATCTCCCTTAGAAAAATAGTATATTTTTGTCTCTCTTTTTGGCTTTAAAAATCGCCCTTCACATCTAGATATCATGATGATCAATCATATCATGAGGATGGGATAAACATTTATCAAGTCTCCATAAAATAGCATTCAAATTGCATCAAGTTTCTCCTATATCTACCATTCCAAGCAACTGGTATTTAGGATTCCCCCCCCCCCCCGAAAAAAAGACAACACTATCTAATTAGAGCTAACAAAGGGGCTGAAGGAAGTATCCAAACATTTTAAATGCTAGCACTTTGCAGCAGCATATGTATAATCTGTAATATTTCAAGTAGTCATTGATTTAAAGAAAATAAAAGTAGTATTTGCTCAAAGAAGTGTAATTGCAACAAAAATATTGTGCTTATTTAAAAAACAAACAAACCTAGAAATAAATATGGGTCATTGTGAGCAGAGCACTATTACTTTTATTGCCAAAAATACCTACATATTCATCTTAAGAAACATCAAGTGAGAAATTAATATTTGTTTCAAATAAAAGGTAGAAGTAACACATTAGCAATGCCTATTTTCATTGTTTTAATAAGCATCAAAAAGTTAATATCAAGCATTAATATAAGATTTAATCTTAGATTTTGTATATATGAACATGTACATTTGCTTCCTTTAAATATTATAAATATTTAATAATTTGTAAAGTTTATGAATTAATATGTGATAAAACAATCACATTTCTTCAGATTTTTAACATAATATTTGAAAAGAGAAAAGGGAGAGAAGCTAAATATATAATAAATTCAGGAAGATGCAGAATCTTCCTCTTTGCATATTTTAGATCCTTGTTTATTTCACTGTTGTAAATTTATCAGTTTAGTTTATGATAATAATGTGCACAACCTCCAGATATAGTATGCATAGAAAGGTTGTTGGTATAGTAGAGTGAAGATTGTTCTGCTTACATCTGTACAATTTTTTAAGCTACTACAAAGTAATTTAACAGAGATACTTGCTACTATATAATGATCTTTCTTAATTAGTTACATTACCAATCTGTAAGTATTTTGTTCACAAGCAGGACATTATAGATGTGAATAGTTATATAAATGTGTATGGGTGCTTTTCTTTAGAAATTATTCTTAAGATGTAAGGATGCTTTACTAACCTGTAGTGGTCTTTGTTTATCACTATTTTTAGGAGATTTCAGCCCACTTGTCTGTTGTTGTAGGAGCAACTGCCTGGCTGCCTGCAAAGCCTGAAATTTAAGACAAAATGGAAATAAATAAATGTTAAAGCATTTTGTTGAAAATGTTTCAGTAGTAACTTACCTAATGCTGATTTTCAAGCAAAATTGCCTTTTCCTATGTAAATAAAAATGTATCTTCTTTAAACACAGCAACAAAAATCCATAGATAGTATGTATATCAGATTTTAAGAAAAAAGCATATATCTGCAGCAAATTCTTAAGGAAATATCATTAATTTGTATAAAGTGCTTGCAAGGAAAAATCATAAACCACATCAATAGCCTCATTTCCACAAGGAACTTGTCTTTAAGTAAAATGCTCACACGCATGTAAATCATCATTTAATTTGCATTTTCACTTTACAATGTTAAATAAAAGCTATATACTTCAAGTAATACCGGAAACTGTAATTAAATTTGACAAATCAACATCAGATTATCTTGAACGTGAATTAATAAGGATATTCACTGAAGATTAAAAACTGTTTTTATACTTACAATTCAAAAAGAAATCTCTCATTTGACAAAATAAAGTGGAGTTTTAATGCTAAATAAAATAAGTAGCTTTCATTTGCATTCTCACTAAACTCTGAAATCAGTACTTAAACAATCAGATTGGCTTCTGTAAGTGATAGCATAATAATCAAAATATAGTATTTAAACTTGTTCATTTGAATTAAGTAAACAACAGAATTATATGGAGCTATGCCAGTTACTAGAAAAAGTATTAACTTTAAATGAATGTAGTTGTTACAACTTTAGAATTCCAAAATATTAAACTATATAAAATATTAAGTTTTTTTCTACAAAGTACTAGGACAGAGAACAATTCAGAATTCAGATATATTATTAGTAGAATTGTATTCACTCTAAAAATTGTCACCAAACTGATAAAGAATGGTAGTTTTGTTTAGCCACAAATGAGATGATTTTAAGGTAGTTTCTAGTATCCATGACAACAGTTGCTTTGACAAGATGTGCATATGGCATTACACTGCCAGCTGGTGTGAACAATGTTTGAACTACTGCATTGAGATGCTGAGCAAACAGAAAAAGTTGCCACGTCTTAACCCTTGGGGAAAGCAGTCGTCCCCTGATCAATTATGAAAAGACAGAGAGAAGGCTGCTACAGTCTGGTTCCATGCAAGTTTTTGAAAAAACAAGAAGACACAACAAACCAAAGTAAACAAGCTACACTACATGCTCTATCACAGCTCCTAAGAACATGGATTTGTCACCTTGTAAAAGGCATTAATACCACATTGAAAAATGTAACTCCTTGCAGTATAGCTGCAACATTACTACAACATTGTTTTTTTATGATTCCCAGGTAATTATAGATCAGCAAGGCAACCAAACTAAAAAGTCATAAATTGAATTCTATATATTGTATCAATTTTTACTTACATCTAAACTCCATTTATTTCCTAGAAATATTTTGTTAACAAAACAAAGGACGGAAAAGATAGACAGCTCCCTTTGACTTGTGAGCCTATATAGTACTGTCATCTTCTGAGTTATATTAGTCAATTATTTTAGAAATTATTTATTAAATTGAATTAGTTGAAATTATATTGTCATTGGTGTATTAATAATTTGCAACTGTAACTTAAATCTGTTTTTAAGTTTCTCAGAATCAAAATCTGCTATTACAGTCCAAACATATTTATATTATATGAGCTAATTAATCTTAATGATAATGCATATGAAATTCTACATTAGGATTAAAATTGACATGGGAAGTGTGTGGGCATTTGTTTTAGAAAAGAATAATAAAAATATGCATTCCCAAATTAGAGTTTCAGGGAACTTATCTAACAGTACTAGTTTGTCTGCAGGCTATTAACAGATTGCAGATTTCTTATAAAATTTCTGCAAAAATATGAATCTTTATAAAATATAATGGAGACATCCATAGAAGACATTTCATAATAACACCAGAATATGAACTGCCCTTCTGAAAAGTCAGATACTTTTATTGGAGACCGAGTTCACACTTCTGTATACCATCACTTTGAAGAAAGAAAATTTCCACCCATTATAAAACATGATAAGGCTTATAAAAAGTGAAAATGGGACACGGTGGCACACACATAAAAGGGAAATTGTCATAAAGCAAGTTAGACTAATGGTACATTTCTACTATCTATACTGTCATGATTGTACCTGAAGACAGCAGGGATCCTTTGGCATGCTATACGTTTGCTCAGTTGTTAGATATTACAAAACTATTTTCAAACTAGGAAAGATTGCTGTTCTGATTTGTTATGGATCTATGGTTTAAATAAGCAATAAATCAGAGCAGCTTTTAAAAGTATTTTTACAATAGTTTAAATGATTCTAATATGTAATTCAATTGACTAAAGAGACAGATGTTATGATAGAATAAATCATTATTAAGAATTCAGAAATAAGCAAATAAAACCACAGGTATTTAGAATATCAAAGTTTACTCAGATTTTGGTTATGTATTTTTGTAAATCATTGTTAAAATAAATGTGTGTGAATTAACATTTTCCCTGCTTAATAAAGTTAGTAACAAAATACAAACAAATGGAATCATCTAAAGCTGTGATATGGGACATATTTATCAGGGAAAATACTTCTCTGATGTGGGTGAGGCTTGTTCTTGAGAAGATGTAGCTTACACTGTGTCAATTTGTCAATTGTATGAATCTGCATGATTTTTAAAATTTGAATGATGTCTGTATACACAAGCACGTTTTTCATGTGCTCCAATTCTTTCTGTTTTAGGAATGCCTAAACGCTCGGGCGTTATGGAATCAACTGCCGGTTGAGCTCTGGATGGCATCGGACCTTCGCTCCTTCCGGCGCGGGCTGAAGACCCACTTATTTGAACTAGCTGGTCTGGCCTGATGGGGAACATTAGGGTTTTTTTAATGGGTTTTTTTACTGTTTTTATTGTTATTGTATTTTAATTGGGCATTTGTTTAATTTCTTTTTAATTTTTGTATTGTTATTTATATATGCCCTGTTAACCGCCCTGAGTCCTTCGGGAGAAGGGCGGTATACAAATTGAATAAATAATAATAATAATAATAATAATAATAATAATAATAATAATAATAATAATGTTTAGTTTTTTTAAAAAAACAAATTAGTGAAGTTTCTACTTAATATATACAGATTATTTTTTTCTTTTTAAAGATATGTTTTCTCATTTCCTTTTTTCTAAATGGAAACAGATGTCACTCATATTGTTTTGTTAAAAACAGGAATGGTTAACCTATCAACCTGTTGCATTTGAGATTTAAAATGAAAAATGACATCTACGGTCATTAATATCTTCAATGTATAAACAGCACAGCATGACACATTCTTGAGAGCTGAAGGCTACAAAATCTCTCTGAAACATAAATAACAAAGCACTCAGAATCATATTTGATGTTGATATTCATCTCTGCTGCCTGGGCTTCTTATGAAAATAGATGCAGCCCAAATGGATCTCTCATAATTGGTTTCAGATAGCGGGGTCAGAAGAAATACGATACAAGAAACTATTACATGGAACAGGCGAAACAGGAATGTTTATACAAGCAGTACCCTGTTAAACTGACAATGGGTATGCACTTTGCAGATAACCAGAAAGGGGGGAAAACTTGTCACAAGAGATTATTTTTATTCTCTATTTTGTTATGAATTATTTATCTTTTACTAGGTTACGTAAAAATAAGCTCATTTAGCAATAATGGTATACGATATCTCAAACCATTTGGAAACATTGACCAGTATATTATTAAATTCATAATTTATGCAAATGGAAATTGCCCCCCAAAATCTAATAGTCTTACTTAATTCAAGGAGGGAATTTAAAAAAAAAACCAAATAGGAGATGGGGTGGGACTGGAATGAATTTTGTACTGTAAATATGCAAAAATTATATTCTGACAATAAGCTTTAATTTCCATCAATAGCTAAAAGTAGGAAGCTTGGTGAATATTTAAAATCTTCTAGAAGAGACATATATCTGGAGAAACTACTGGAGCTAATTTCCAACTAAGTTTACACCCAGTATACTCCAGTTCAATCGCTACATAAAAATAAAAGCAAGAAGATTCCATTCAGCTAGTAAAAAATATTACTTGATACTTATTTATTAAACAAAAAACAGTAAAACAGTTAACTGGCAAAAACAGATGAAAGGGGAAGGGGAAAAAATGGACAGGCTAGATTTTATATTATGTATGTCTCTAGCACAGAAGTTTCCAGTGCCTGGAAACCATCCTATGAGTAAATAGCATGGACAGTACCAAAGAAAATGACTTTTGGTTGTTTGAGCTTTAACCCTTGTTCATACATAATAGCGAGAGGAGAGAGCTGAAAAGTAGCAGACTCCTTTATTTTGCACCATAAAGGAAACAATTTGATGGGCAATAATGATGTACCCAACATACTTGAAAACTAACACAAACATGTTGTGTATACTAACATTCTTAAACATAAATTTTAAGTGAGAGAGAGGAACGTATTTCTGAATGGAAAAAAATTAATAAATAACACACATTCTAGGAAACAAAGGCAAGGAAATAGTAGGGGTAAGCCAAAAAGGGCTCTATAGAACAAATGGTAAGAAAGCAAAGGATCCAGTGAAAAGTAAAGTAAGGAACAACACAGTCAAGGGGAAAACTGCACAACAAAAGCAACAAAATGATCACAGAACTGTTATGTTTAATCTATTTCCTAAGAATAGTTCTTATTTTAGCAGACATTTTTAATGGGAATAAATACGATGGAACTGGCTTGAAGGTCTTCAAAAAAGATTAAAAATTCAATGGAGAGTTCTGTCCAATAGCTAAGCAAAACCTCAAGGTTTCGGGGGCAATGCACTTGTGAATGTCATTTACCTTTGGGCTAAGGAACTACATTATCCATTTGTCTAATCTAATTGGGCAACAAAGATTCAAAAAGCTACTGTACAGAACACATTTATTTAAAAAATGAGGGTTTATTTTTTATTTATTTACACCCTGTCTTTCCCTGAAAAGTTCAAGACAGCATATATGAATCTCTTTATCTATTATATTTCTGTAGGTATGTGATGTTGATAGACAACAACTGATGCAGTTGCAGCAAGTTACCTCTATGGTCAAATGTGTTTTTGATTCTGGGATTCCATAGTCCAATTCAACACTTCAACTACATTGCCATGGAATCCAGAAAAAAATAAATTATATGAGGCAATACTGATATAAAATTAAGGCTATATGAACAAAGAGAAAAAATATGAACTAAAATTAGTAATTTGCATAATTTCATACATAGGTAAAGATAAAGGTTCCCCCGCGTATATGTGCTAGTCGTTTCCAATTCTAGGGGCCAGTGCTCATCTTCCTTTCAAAGCCGAAGAAAAAGCGCTTGTCCGAGGACGTCTCCGCGGTCATGTGGCCGGCATGACTAGACGCCAAAGGCGCACAGAACGCTGTTACCTTCTCACCGTAGTGGTCCCTATTTTTCTACTTGCATTTTTACGTGCTTTCGAACTGCTAGGTTGGCAGAAGCTGGGACGACTAACAGGCGCTAACTCTGTTATGCGGCACTCGGGATTTGACCCGCCAAACTGCCAACCATCTGATCGACGAGCTCAGCGTCTTAACCCACTGAGCCACCGCGTCCCTAATTTCATACACACATATATATGGAGGTAGCTATATAACTGCTTATATACCTCATGATTGCAAGAATGCTGCTATCCTCCCTTATACAAAGAAAAGTTAGCAAAGTGATGCAAAAACTACAGAAGAATTAGTTGTTAAGAATATCCAAAAATGCATTTGGCAAAATTTTGCTTGAAATGATAAGAAAAAGGACAATAAAACAAAATTTGAGAAGTCTGATGCAGCTTTATCCCAAGAAGTATGCAGACCAGTCTTTTGAATAGGTCTCTGACAAATGTGCAAATACGTATGAGAAAGTTAGCATTTGTGTATTGATTTAGAAAAGTATATGATAACATCAATAGGCTTGAACCATTATGTTTTCTTAAGTATGAGGTTGAAAATTCATTGCTGAATCTGATAACATTATATAAGAGAAGCAAAACCGACTTCTACTGCCCACTTTGTTTAAGGAAGTGAGAGTTAGGTATGCGAGAAGCACAGAAGCGAATTGAATATGCTGCAAATGGGGTCCTTTTGGCAATATTAAAATGACAGATAGGGAAATCGAGATATATATATATATATATAAATTTGGATTGTGTCAACATCCAGCTCAAGATTCCAAATAAAACTCCAGGTTTCAACACTGCAACTTTGTTTTCAGTTGCCACAGTTGGGAAGGGGAAGTTGTGCATTTAAAGTTAGACGAAACAATAAATTGTCCTGTGGGAACCAAGGTCATTGCTACTGGGGTTTTGGTGGGTTGAGCCTTCCATTAGAAAGCCTGCCAAACTAGTTTATTGGAGAACATGATTAATGACATATTATTGGGGTGAGAAGTTCAACTTTGTAACTTTGTAAACTTTGGGAGGGAACTTCAGTCTTTCAAAACTTTCAAAATTTTCACTTTTGACCGTGCCAATACTTTGTAGCCAATAAATATGTTCTTTAAGGAAACCTCTTGCCATGGAGTTCTGTTTTTACTGGTCTCATCTATCGGAACCATGACATTAAACCAAGACTCCAATTCATTTTAAAATGTGTGGTCCTGAGCCGCAGTAACCTACCTAAACTTTTGGGAGGACAACAAAGACTCAGGGAAGAAACTGAAATGGAAAAGAAGGGGGAATCTGTGAGGTGATCTCATGATGGATCGTTAAAGGTGCTTCCAAGTAAAGGCATCACGCAGAAATGCAATCATATTAGCTTTATTCAATGATAGATCAAAGAAAAAGAAATACTTGGCATGAAAGCATTCATGCCTGCATGTGAGAGAGAAATAAAATAAAAGAAAACAAGCTAGCATTACATGACTAAAACAGAAGAACTAGAGGCTAGGAGTAGAAGTAGAACTAGAGTGAGAACAAAGAGCATCTCCTCGTGCAGAGGTATTTATGGGGGGTCTTGGTCCCTCCCTGACCATAAAACTCTCTCGCCAATGGGGCTGTCGGGTCTGAGACCCTTGGCTCATCAGTGGAAGCAAAAAAGCCTCTTTGCCTCCATCTGATGACCCTTTTGGGGAACTGCCAATGGCTGGCACTAATCATCTAACAGAATCAGCCTCTAGCCTCAGCGCAATGGTGGCAGATGGAATGCAGGCTACAGCTCAGGTGGAGAATGGAGCCCCTGCAGCCAGAGCGAGACCAAAATCCCAGGAGATCCCACTGGAGAGGTTGATGCAGCTAGAAGGAGCACTGATCCTCAGAGGCATTTGGTGATCAAATGCTACCCTGCTATGGAGAAGCACCATTAAGGCTGTGGAAGCTGAATTCCCATTGATCTCATCCCACGGATCTCATTCACCAGTGCTGAGAAAGGATGAATGGGCCGGCTGCTTGGGATGAATCAGGGGAATGGAGGCACCTGATTGCCATGCACAGTCATTCCATCGAATGCTTCGGAGAGAAGTTTGATTGACTCAAGATGGGGAAGTGGAGCTGATTACCTGCCAGGTGATCTCCAGTAGATGAGAGGACAGGCATCCCAAAGACCTTCCACCACTGTGGCAAAGCCCCAGTCCCATAGCGATGGCTCATGCTGCCTCCCCGCTGCCTAGACCAGCTTTAACATTAAGCCCAGTGTGCTGGCAGAGCCCTGGCTATTATCGACACCCTGCCAGCCCTGACCATTATTGATGCCATGTCAGCCCTAACTGTTATAGACACCCTGCCAGTCCAGGACCCCAGCAAAGGGCTCTCCAGGGATAGCCCCTTCTGCAACCCCAATGCCAGTGCCCAGGCATACAGCAAGCTTACTGAGGGCAGCAACCTGTGGACCCACCCTCAATCAAATCCACATTTGATAGGGATCCCAAGAAGCCATCCTTTTTCCTGAATCAAGTGTGGGTTCACATGAACCGTTATTACCCAGACAGAGCCAGAATGGTTGATGCTGTGGCAGCGAACTTAGAAGGGGAAGCAGCTGAATGGATGACTGGCCAAATTGTTGCCCGTACTGATGAGGTTTGAGCTGGTAGATGGACCTCTTATAGGAGGGGCTCCAGCCACTCACTTGACCAAACCAGTACACTTAGAGGTGGGAGCATTGGGAACTCATCTGTTTCGTAGTGGTTCCAAAAACGACTGAGGCAGTAATTTTGGGATTAGCCTGGCTTGATAAGTGGCAGCCCATGATCTGATGGGAAAATAGAGTGAGGACTTTAAGATTAGTGATGGGACATTCACCTTCTACCCCTGCCAGCAGCACAAATGAAAGCCAGGGGCAGTCCCTTGAGACCCTGAAATCCATCAAAGACTCCCTACCTGGGATGCTGCTCATCCCAAGCGAATATCAAGACTTAGCTGAGGCACTCAGAGAGATGGAGTATGACATCCTGCCTCCCCACAGAATGACTGAGATTTTGCTGGGAGCCAAACTGCCCGAGCCAAAAATGTACTCAATGACCCCTCGCGAATTGAGAGAGCTGAGGGAATACATTGATAAGAACTTAGCCAGAGGGTTCATTCAACCAGCAAAATCCCAAGTAGCTGCCCCTGTGCTTTCTAAAGAGAAGATGGGTCGCTGAGGCTGTGCGTTGATTTTAAAGGGTTAAATGCAGTCAGTGTGGAAACTATGTACCCCCTCCCTTCAATGAAAGAGATGTTGGTCCATTTAGTAAAAGGAAAGGTTTTTACCAAGTTAAACCTAAGAGAGCCATACTATTGAGAGAGTCAAAAAAAAATATGAGTGGAAGACAGCTTTTAACAGCTCCCAGGGAAGATTTCAGTTCAAAGTTATGCTGTTTGATCTGCAGGGGGGCCCTGCCATATTCATGCAAGTGATCAATCAAGTGCTGCATGATCACCTGTACAAGGGGTTTTTAATCTACCTTGATGACATCCTCATTTACACAGAGACCATGGCAGTGCATATTAAATTAGTAAATGAAGTACTAAAAAAACCTGCTGAACATTAAACTTTACACAAAGCTCTCAAAAATGTGAATTCCATTGAACACATCTGGACTTACCTATGATAGAGAATTTCCAGTGAAGGCATTGAGATGGATCCAGCCAAGGTTAAAGCTGTAATAGAATGGCAACCCCATGGACCTGCAAACAACTCCAAATTTTTTTGGGATTTGCAAAATTCTACCAGCAATTCATCCCTTCTTTTGCTGAGATTGCTTTGCCAATTACTGAACTGTTAAAGACTGGGAAAAACAGGGAGAAGCCATGACCTTGTCAATCCCTGCCATGTCTATAGAATGCCAAACTGTTTTTGAGAACTTAAAGAGACTGTGGCTGAGCTTGTTCTCAAACACCCCAACCCTGAGGAGTAATTCATCAACCAAGCCAACACTAGTGATGTAGCTGTGGGGACAGTCCTTTTGCAAAGAAACAAAAAGGAAGACTTGCAACCCTGCACCTACACCTCCAAAAAATTAACAGACACTGAGCAAAGGTGGGCTGTTTGGGAGAAGGAAGCTTTTGTGGTGAGGTGAGCCCTGCTAACATGACGTCATTTCCTTGAGAGGGGCAAGTATGGACTGATCATAAAAATTTAGAGGCACTGAAAAACCCCCGTAAGTTATCTCCCAAACAAGTATGCTGGGAGCAGTATTTTAACCATTTCAATTTTACATTAAAGTATATCCCAGGGAGAAAGAATTTTTTGGCTGATGCCCTGTCCAGAATGCCCCAGTATAAGAGTCACCATGAAGAGATTGTGAATTCCATCACTCCACAACCACAGTCAATCTCTCAGATAACCTTGGGTGGCCAACTGCAGGCAAAACCACCTGAACCAGATAGCTCATTAACGAAAAGACTTAAAGAGGAATTGAAAACTGACTCCTGCTTCCAGGAAAACAAAACCATACTGACTTATTGAGATGGGCTGGCCTGGAAGGGATCAAAACTGTATTTACTAGAAACACTTAGCGTTAAAGCCCTTCAGCGCAGCCACGATACCAAACAAGCTGGCCATTTTGTATACCTAAAGACTTTACATTTGGTCAGGAGACAATTTTGGTGGCCAGGTTTAAAAAAGGATGTTGAAAACTATGTGAAAAGCTGTGCAATGTGTGCAACTATGAAGAAATGACCCAGTAAGACTACTGGATTATTGCAACAAGTTGCAGACCCTTCCCAATCCGGGGAAGAGATTGCCATGGACTTTATTGTGGAATTACCAGAAAGTAGGGGAAATATGGTAATATGGACTGTTATTGACCTTTTTTCAAAGCAGGCTCACTTCAGAGCCTGTTTGCAGTCTCCATTCCGCAAAGAAGTTAGCCAAAATGTTCCTTAAACATATATACGGCTCCACAGAGCACCAAAATGGATTATTTCAGATAGGGGAGACCAATTTACTGTGAGATTTTGGAGGGACTTCCTTAAACTGATCGGATCCACGCAAGGACTATAATCAGCTTTTCATCCATCTACGAATGGACTGGCTGAAAAAGTGAACACAATGGTGGAACAATACATTAGATGTTATGTTGATTACCAACAGACGACCTGGGCTGACTTCCTCCCTTTTGCCAAGGTGGCAAAAAGTACACAGTACACAGTAGAACTGGACTCACCCCTTTTAAGATAGCTACTGGTAGACAATTCTATGCCTGAATTCTATGCCTGAATACCTGGAGGACCCTCCCTCTTCTCAAACTTTAGATCAGTGGGTGACCTCCTGGAAAGCTGTTTGGGACAATGCAAAAGAAGCTTTCAGGGTTGGTGGTTGAGTTTCCCAGACTAATGGTTCTGGGCGACTTTAACCTCCCTTCCCTGGGGGGGTCACCAGAGTTGGCTCGGGAGTTCATGGCTTCCATGACGGCCATGGACCTGACCCAAATAATCCAGGGCCCGACTCATGGGGGGGTCACACTCTCGACCTAGTTTTTCTATCTGGACAGTGGCTTGATGATCTGGGAGAGGGCTCGCCAACGATTACTCCCTTGTCATGGTCCGACCATCATCTCCTATGGTTGGTCTTCCGGTTTGCCGCCCCTTACTGCTGGGCTGCAGAACCGACCAGGTGGTTCCACCCCAGGTGCCTGATGGATCCGGAATGGTTCCAGACGGCACTTGGGTCTATACCTATCTCCCCCACTCACAGCTCGGCCGATGCTTTGGTGGATGCCTGGGAAAGGGCTGCCACCGAGGCTCTCGACCATGTTGTACCCTTGTGACCCCTCATCCAGCGCAGATCCCGTTGGGCCCCATGGTTTTCTGTGGAGCTCCGGGAGATGAAGTGTTGGAGATGGGGTCTTGAGAGCAGTTGGAAATTGAGCTGGTCTGAATCTGACCAATTGCGGTTGAGAACCGCTACGAGGCTTTACCTCACGGCGATGAGGACAGCGAAGTCTAACTACTTTGCTGCCCTCATTGCGTCCGCAGATAATTGCCCGGCTGCCCTGTTTAGGGTGACCCGCTCCCTCCTTAATCAAGAGGTGAGGGGGGAGCCCTTGCAGGATGGGCCGAGGAGTTTAGTCATCATCTTGCGGACAAGATCGCTCAGATTCGGGCCAGTTTGGACTCTGACTGGGCAGAGACTGACGGGGAGGAATTGAGCGGTCTTGAGAATGCCATTTGGACTGAATTTGATCCTGTGACCTTGGATGAAGTGGACAGTATCATGAGGAGACTGAGTTCCACCACATGTTTATTGGACCCGTGCCCCTCCTGGCTGGTGTATGCAGCTCGGGAGGAGACACGAGGCTGGTTCCAGGCAGTAATAACTGCTTCTTTGAGGGAGGGTATCTTCCCCACCGCCTTGAAGGAGGCGGTGGTGAGGCCCCTCCTCAAGAAGCCTGCCCTGGACCCGGCTATTTTAAATAACTATAGTCCGGTCTCCAACCTTCGCTTTTTAGCGAAGGTTGTTGAGAGCGTGGTGGCACACCAGCTTCCCTTGTTCCTGGAGGAAACTGATTATCTAGACCCATACCAATCAGGCTTTAGGCCCGGGTACAGCATGGAGACAGCATTGGTCGCGCTGGTGAATGATCTCTGGCAGGCTCGGAACAGGGGTTGCTCCTCTGTCCTAGTCCTGTTAGATCTCTCAGCGGCTTTTGATACCATCGACCATGCTATCCTACTGCGGCGTCTCAGGGGGTTGGGAGTGGGGGGCACTGTTTTACAGTGGTTCTCCTCCTACCTCCTGGGCCGCTTGCAGTTGGTGTTGACAGGAGGGCAGAGGTCGGCCCCGAAGTCTCTTGTTTGTGGAGTTCCTCAGGGGTCGGTCCTCTCCCCCCTCCTGTTCAACATCTATATGAAGCCGCTGGGCGAGCTCATTCATGGTTTTGGGGTGGGGTATCATCAGTACGCTGATGATACCCAACTTTTTCTTTCCACCCTGAACCAACCCAGTGATGCCCTTGATGTGATGTCCCATTGCCTAGAGGCGGTCCGGGTTTGGATGGGGAGAAACAGGCTTCGACTCAATCCCACCAAGACTGAGTGGCTGTGCATACCGGCATCTTGGATGAACCAGTTTTGTCCATCTTTAACTATGGGGGGGTGAGGTGTTACCCCCTGTTGATAGGGCTCGCAACTTGGGCATCCTTCTGGATTCACGGCTCACTTTGGAAGATCATATAGGAGCTGTGACCAGGGGAGCTTTTGCCCAGGTTCGCCTGGTGCACCAGTTGTGGCCCTATCTGGACCGAGATGCCCTACACACAGACACTCATGCGCTCGTGACCTCCCGGTTAGACTACTGGAATGCTCTATACATGGGGCTGCCCTTGAGGACCACTCGGAGGCTTCAGCTGGTGCAGAATGCAGCCCCATGAGTTGTGATGGGAGTTTCCCGATACTCCCATGTAACACCTCTCCTCCGCGAGCTGCATTGGCTTCCGGTTGCCCTCCGGGTGAGATTCAAGGTGCTGGTGATGACCTATAAAGCCCTAAATGGCATGGGTCTGGGTTATCTTAGGGAGCACCTGCTGCCAGCATCAATCTCCCATCGTCCTGTGCGCTCCCACAGGGAGGGCCTCCTTAGGGTGCTGCCGGTCAGTGAGTGCCGGCGGGTGATCCCCAGGGGAGGGCGTTCTCTGTGGGCACTCCTGCCCTGTGGAATGACCTGCCTGTGGAACTCTGGACCGCCCCCGACCTTTGTTCGTTTCACCGGGACCTAAAAACCTGGTTGTTTGATTTATCTGGCTTGGACTGAGGGGTTTTAAATTTTTAAATTTTAAATTTAAATTTTAAATTTGAGCTATTGTTATTTAATCTTATTTTAATTTTAACTTTATCTTAACCTTTGTACTGTTTTAACTGTTTTTAACTTTGCCCTGTAAACCGCCCTGAGTCCTTCGGGAATAGGGCGGTATAGAAATCTAATTAATAAATAAATAAATTAAATAAAAGCCTCAAAAATTTACAAAGAGCAGGCTGACAAGAAAAGGGCTCCTCAGAAGCCATTTTGGGTGGGGGAAAATGTCTATCTCTCTACAAAGTATTTAAGACTCAAATTGCCTAGTAAAAAAAATAGGACCAAAATTCCTTGGACCTTTCTCCATAGTTTGAATTATAAACCCTGTCACAGTAGAGTTAAAACTCCCTTGTCTTTTGGGAAAAGTCCACCCTGTATTTCACTGCAGCCTCTTGATTTGATTGATTTGATTTATTATATTTATATGCCACCCTTCTCCCTAAGGACTCAGGGCAGCTCACAACAATAAAAACTAAAAAAGAATATGAAAATACAAAATTTTAAAAAGAATCAATCAGTAGATATGTTTGATACATAGTAATTTAACCTCATAAAACCAAATTTAAAACCATAGTCAGTCCAGGCTCGATTGTTGAAACATCCATGTCTTCAGGTCACAGTGAAAGGACCGAAGGTCAGGGGCCATCCACAGCTCCAGAGGCAGCTCATTCCAGAGGCGCGCCCACAGAGAAGGCTCTCCCCCTAGGGGTCGCCAGCCGGCATTGCTTAACCGACAGAACTCTGAGTAGGCCAACCCTGTGGGAGCGAACCGGGTGATGGGAGGTTGACAATGGCAGCAGGTGGTCTCGCAAATACCCCGGGCCTAAGCCATGTAGGGCTTTAAAGGTAATTACCAGCACCTTGAATCGCACCCGAAGGACAACCGGAAGCCAATGAAGCTCTTGAAACCTTTCAGGGAGTCCTCTTTAAGACCTTCTCCAAGACAGGCACCTGGTCCCCTTGTAGTGGAGGGAGAGACTCATTATGAAATAAAATGAATCCTTGACTCTAGGTTTGTGCTTAAATTGTAAGCCGCCCTGAGTCTTCGGAGAAGGGCGGGATATAAATGGGATTAAAATAAAATAAAATAAAATAAATACAAGGGGAAATTACAGTATTTGGTATAGTGGAAAGGGTACCCACTATCAGAGGCTACACTTGGGTAAAAAGTACTGAGGTCAAAGCAGATAGATTGATATGTAACTTTTTTGATAAGCACCCTCATAAGCCTCAGGTAAAATCCTACCTCCAATTCTTCTTCATTTACAGGATTTCCCTTTTGTCTAGAGGCTCTGACTGTCAACGCTGCAACTTCATTTTCAGTTGCCACATTTGGGAGGGGGAAGTTGTGCTTTTAAGATTAGACAAAACAATAAATTGTCCTGTGGGAACCAAGGTCATTGCTGCTTGGGTTTTGGTGGGTTGAGCCTTCCATTAGAAAGCCCACTAAACTAGTTTATTGGAGAACATGATTAATGACATATTACTGGGGTGGGAAGTTCAACTTTGTAACTTTGTAACCTTTGGAAATAAACTTCAGTGTTGGTTTCACTTTTGATTGTGCTGACACTTTGTAGCCAGTAAATATGTTCTTTAAGAAAACCTCTTGCCTTGGAGTTCTGTTTTTACTGGTCTCATCTATCGTAACCATGACACCAGGTTCATTCCGTCTCCGAAAATCTTACTGCTTATTGAATACACTGCATGATATCAAAGCAAAACAAACTCTGATGTTCCAACACCAATTCATAGACTTAAAACAATATTTTTTCCAGCCAAACCCCCAACGTCTTACATAGCCCATATAAACTAATTCACTTTGTTATGGGAACTCTCTGCTTCAAATCCAGACATGTTATGGTGTCCTTGAAAAAGTTACAGGCTCTCACAGTATTCAGCAGAATCATAGAAGTTTTGTTTCTCCATCTAACTCACTTGAATGTGCATGAATCAGGGCATACACATGGAGGAAACAAGCAAAAAATAAAGGCATGAAGAAGTCTAATAAACTGTACTAAAGATGTTGGTGTAAAGTAAATTTAGTTAGATTTTCTATTTTTTTCTTCTGTTGTGCTTCAGTTATGTCGATGTACCATTTCTTACTCAATTTCTGTATTTTATATATTTGCTTACTCAAGAAGAAAATAACACATATAGGTATAAAAGCACATACATAGGTGCTTGGAAAAGTAGCACCCAAAATATTTCAAAGAAAAATCAAAGAGATTAAAAAAGAAAGTAATATTCTAGAACATTAAAGTGACAAACCATCAGGATCAGATGACATTACATCTGAGAAATGGAGGTTAATCGAATGGAGAGTAATCAGATGGATGGGCATACAAAAATCATATGGTCTTGCAAACCAAGTTTTCTCACAACTAATTTTTACAATTATGTTAAGATTGAAGTTTTTGATAATTTTAAAACTGGGGAGAAACTTTCCTTTATTTATTAAATTTGTATGTTACCCATCACACTGTAGCTATAGAAATGCTCACAGGGGATAATAAAATTAAATCTTATAGGCTGAGAAAATCACATCACTAAAAGTCCCATTGTCTAATATCTCACGTATTCTAAAATGTCTGGGGTGGGGGTGGGTCATAAGAAACAGGTCTTATTATAAAAATGATGTTGAGACTCTAGAAAGTGTACAGAGAAGAGCAACAAAGATGATTAGGAGACTGGAGCAGTGGTGGGATTCAAATATGTAAACAACCATTCTCTGTGTGGAGGCTGCTTTCGGAAATCTATTCTGGGCTTGGCAACAAAAAATTAACTACCAGTTCTACTGAACTGGTGCGAACTGGCTGAATCCCACCACTGGACTGGAGGCTAAAACATATAAGGAACAGTTGCTGGAATTGAGTATGTCTAGTTTGATGAAGAGAAGGATGAGGGGTGACAAGATAGCAGTGTTCCAATATTTCAGGGGTTGCCACAAGGAAGTGGGAGTCAAGCTATTCTCCAAAGCACCTGAAAGCAAGACAAGAAGCAACGGATGGAAACTAATCAAGTAGAGAAGCAACCTAGAAGTAAGGAGAAACTTCCTGACAGTAAGAACAATTAATCAGTGGAACAACTGGACGTTTTTAAGAAGAGTCTGGACAGCCATTTGTTTGAAATGGTATAGGGTTTCCTGCCTGAGCAGGGGGTTAGACTAGATGACCTCCAAGATCCCTTCCAATTATTATTATTATTATTATTATTATTATTATTATTATTATTATTATTATTATTATTAGTAGTAGTAGTAGTAGTAGTAGTAGTAGTAGTATATGTTAGTGTATTTACAGGAATAATTAAAAAGGAAATTCAATGCTAGATTTAAGCAGCACACAAGTATGGTTATACAACCTGCAGAATAATGAGTTAAACACTAGGAACAATTCTGTCTCTTTTTGCAATCAATCAATCAATCAATCAATGCAACTAAAGATGAAGACTAATGATGAATAGCAATAACTAACAATACTTTTAATTTTTTTGAAGCAACTATAAAGGCAGAAATATGAATAAAGATAGTAAAGTAATGGACCATTACAAATAATTAAATATGTTGGGTATTTTTCTTTCACAATACTCTTTTAGGGCTATCTCCAGAAAACTTATCAGCAATAAGATGCAATTATGGTTTCTGTTAATATAAACATTTTTAACTGTCAGCAGGGCTTTTTTTGTAAAAGAAAAAGGTGCCGGAACTCACACATGTCATACAATCCACCTTGCCTACCCTACAAGGTTCCATCCAAAAAAGGTGCCGGAACTCCGTTCTGAACGTTATATGAGAAAAAAAGCCCTGACTGTCAGTATAGGTTTGGCATGATGAATGCACGTAGCTATAATTTGGTGGGATATACAAACCTTGTTGTGTTCCAGTTGCGCCCTTTCCTGAATTGGAGTCCCTGTGCTTAGTTGCTCATGTCTGGTCATCTCACAGTTGGACTATTGCAATGCCTTCTACATGGGGCTATCCTTGAAGATTATCCAGAAGCAGCTGCATGGAAAGTTCTTGAGGCCCCAGGGTAGGCCTTGTTACACCACTGTTCTGCAACCTGCAATGGTTGTCTGTTTGCTTCCAGATCCAATTCAAGGTGTTATCACCTTTAAAGTCCTACACAGCATGGGTTCAGTGTATCTGAGGAATCAGCTCATCCCAATGGGATAAGCCCATCCCACCATGCTGGCAGAAGAGGCATGCTGCAGACCCCATCAATAAAGGAATTTCAGCTGGTGGGGTCCAGGAAAAAAGACTTTCCTGCCACGGTGCCTGTTGTTTAAAATATACGTAAATTATCACAGCCTTTTTCTTATTTTCTTCTTATGATAACACAGGAACATAAACATCTGACAGTGGTTTGTTAAAAGAACTGTGGTTTAATATACAATATGAAATAACTATTCAGTGAGCATACAGAATACAAGATAGTCAGTTATATTCAAAAGGTTGAATTGAGCAAACAGGTTCTAACTGCTATTCTCCTCAGACATAGTCTCTTAAAGGGATACTACCCCAAAATACTCTGCTGACTCATTCTCTATATATCACTTCTGCCAGTCAGCTACTAAATCATAATTACCTTGACACTCCTCCCATTTACAGATGAATGGCTGCTAGTCCGAAGGCCTTTACTTAATTTTGATGCTTGTCTAAACTCAAAGGCTTCATTAATATATCAGCCAAATTATTTTCAGAGGGGCAATGCTTTAACTCTATTAGTTTATTCATTACTGCCTCTTTTACATTGCAATATTTGATATCTATATGTTAACTCCTGCTTCCGACGCATCCTCCTGTTGCCATTCTTATATATGCAACATTATCTTCCCATACTGGTATAGCCCTTTTTTGTCAATATTTACATCATTTAGTAGTAGTACATACCAAGTTAACTCCAAACAAGCCTCTGACAATGCTATAAATTCAGCTTCTGCAGTTGAAAGTGCCACTCAGGATTGTTCTCTAGATTTCCATCCAATTACATTGCCAGCAAATAATATTACAAAACCTGTGTTTGATTTTCTATCATTCATATCATTTGCCCAGTCACTGTCTATGTAGCATTGTGTCGATAGATTATTAGATGGTCTTATCCATAACCCTAGGTCCATTGTTCCTTTTAAATCATAATACCCTTTTTATCCCTATCCAGTGTTGTTGTTTTGGTGCTGACATGTGTGTATCCAAAATGGTAACTGCATTGGTTATATCAGGCCATGTCCACTGGGATAAATATAATAAACTATTGATCACTGATTGATATTTCTCTTTATCATATTTTGTGTCATTTTTTATCTCCACATTATTCTGGAAGCCTAAAACCATAGGAGTAGATACATTGTTACATTCAAGCATGTCATGCTTCTCCAATAGCTGTTTTATCTTTTTTGTTTGGCTTATTATAAATCCTCCATTTTTTAGTTTTTGTATCTCTATGCACAGGTAGTAGTTTATCTCTCCTAGGGTTTTAAATTTAAACGTCTTTTCCAGTTGTCTGGCAAAAGAGTGGGCCTGTGAATGATGTTTTGTAACTACATATATATCATCTACATAGGCCAACAGCAAGCATTCTGCACTCTCACATAGCAAAGTGTATAAACAGGTATCTGTTTTACTGCTTTTTAAATCCTAATTTCTTTAGAGCAGCATCTAGGCACTGATTCCCATTCATAGCTGACTGTTCTAACCCATAGATGGCTTTCTTCAATTTGTATACATATCCAGGTTGCTTTGTTTCATAGCCTGGAGCTTGTATCATATATAAATTGTAAGCCGCCCTGAGTCTTCGGAGAAGGGCGGGATATAAATGGGATTAAATAAATAAATAAATAATAAATATCTTCTCTTCCAATTCAGCATTTAAATATGTAGTGGAGACATCATAATGGTATATGTCATAATCACGTGCAGCAGCTAAAGCTAATGCTAGCCTTATTGTTTCACTCTTAACTGTTGGTGCAAACACCTCATCATAATAAACATTTTTTCTTTGTGTGAATCCCTGTGCTACTAGTCTTGCCTTTTATTGCAGTTCATTACTTTGTAACACCTTCTTTTTATATACCCACTTACATCCCATGGCCTTTTTTCCTTCTGGTAATCTCATGGGCAAGAACACTTGATGTACATCCATAGATTCCATTTCCCTGTCCATGGCTTCTTTCCATTTTTCTCGTTCTGTTTTCGGTAAGGACATCATTTCTTGGTAATTGCGAGGTTTATAATGCACATTATATACTCTAACCTCAATTGCCTTGCATCTATCAGGAGGTACTCCTTTATTAATTTGTTCTAACGTTCTTGGTAACACCTGTTCCTGTGCTTCTATGTCTTCACTTTTCATGTCAAGGCTCTCCTCCTTTATGTTTACAGTTTCTGACCTGCTACCCATTTTCTCTGATGATGGGTCTTCTGCAGCTTCTCCTCCCTGAGATCTATTACTATGTGATGGAATAAACACCTCTTTGTTGGCATGTACACTATCCCAATTACTACGCTCTGCAAAGCTGGCAGAACATGAAATCATAACTTTCTGAGTTTCATCAGTAAACCTATATTTCTTGTATCCTGGCTCATATCCTATAAACCTCAGTTTTCTTGTCTTCTGTTCTTTCTTTCTATGCTCTTAGGATTATGTACCCAGGCATAACTACCAAAAGTTCTTAGGTGAGTGTTTCTTATTGTATAACAAAAAAATATGGAGTTTCATTCACAGCAGAACTCCATAATCTATTTATCAAATAATTATCCATTTTTATGGCTTCTTCCCAGTACCCTGTACTCATGCCTGCATCTGCAAGCAGTGAGTCCTTCATTATCTGTAATATGCCATTCCTCCTTTCAGCTACTTGGTTTTCAGCTGGTTTATATAGGTTTGTTCGTCTATGTCTAATATCTAGACATATCTATCTAAGCGAAAGTTGAAAATTGTCAGACATAAATTCTGCTCCCGTCTGTCTGCATTTGGCATACTTACCACCATATCTACATTCCACAAATGTCACCCATTGTTTAAATTGTTGCAATACCTCTGTTTTCTGTTTGAGTAAATAACAAAATCCATATCTGACATAATCATCTACAATTACCAGAGAATACCTTGCCCCTCCAATAGATGACGCCATAGGACCTATTAAATCAGCATGTACTAAATGTAAAACTTCGTTTTTCTTAAGCTTTTCTTGCTAATAGGATTAACCCTAGATTTTGACTCTTTACACATGGCACAATCTGGGTACACATCACAGTTCTTCACTTTCAGTCCTTTTGCTATTTCTGGCATTTTCTGTAGCACTCTAAAGCTGGCATGATCTAATCTCCTATGCATTAGATGTACACAGTTATCATGTGTGGGTGTGTTTGTCAGAGTACTTGCACAAACACCCTTCTGTTCTCCTAATATGTATAAACCATTCTGTCCACTGCCCCGTGCACAATTCCTCCCATCTTTCTTGATAGTATATTGCCCTCTAGCAAACATTGACATGTAATACTTAGTAAATTATGGTCTATGTCTGGCACATATAACAACTTTTTCAATGTTACCCCTAGTTCAGGTACACAGACATTTCCTTCCCCTTTTACTGCTGACCATTGTAATTTGCCAGTCTGACAAAATCCTGGGTAGTTGATCTTAAACCAATAAATGCAGGTGGGTTTACTGCAACATGCTGGCTTGCCCCACTATCTAGTAGGACCTTGTTGTGCATGTTTTTCTTCATTGCTGCCAGGATAAACAAAGTCCCATCTTTGGTTGGTTGCATAGTTCTATATCCTTGTCTTGCTGTACCTCTGTTTTTCCTCTCTGAACAGCAACTTTGGAGATGTTCGGTATAACCACACCCATAGCAAGGTTTTACAGAGCAAACTGTCTCAGCTCCTCTTTTTTCTTTCTCTGATGTTGCTCTCATAGGTCTGGTTTGAGCATTTTCTCCTCCCTTTCCTTGGTGCCTATCCAACTGTTTCTGTTCTTCCTCCAGTAACTAGCCAGTTAAATATTTCATAGTTAAACCCTGTTCATTCATGGATTCTAAACTTGTTACTAGAATGTCCCAAGAATTGTCCAATGAACTGAGCACCACATATTCTTTGTGTGCCTCAGTAAAGGTCATTCCTCTTTCTTCTAATTCTAGGAATGTTTTTCTCATGTCCTGCAAATGCTCAGACATGCTCTCTCTCTGTTTAAGTTGTGCTTTATACAGTCTCCTTATCAACATTACTTTGCTGCCTACAGTCTCTCTTACTTACACACTGTGCAAAGCCTCCCAGCACTCTTTTGCAGATTGGAGACCTCTTACATGTATCAGATGGTTATCCTCCAAACTTAGGATGTTAGCTAATGTTTTCTCATTTTTTCTTTGGTTCCCTACATCCAGTTCTGTTGGAGGATTAGTAACTATTATCCACAGCTCCTCTCTTCGTAGTTACATTTCTATTTTTAAACTCCAGGAGAGGTAGTTCGTTTCATTCAGCAGGATACCACAAAGCCTCGTCCCATAACACCGACAGAGGCCATTTTTTTAAACTTTTACCTTATAAAACTACAAACCACACTCAAAACTGTTATGTATGCAGGCACCTGCATAGCAACAGCCACCAGGGGGCGTTGGCCTGAACGGTTTTGGCGGGAAACCCAGTTTCGACGGGAAACCTAGGGCCAACCCCATTGGCTGTCTGCTTACCTGGCTAGGTATTTAAGGAGGCCAGGTAACCCTCATTCCTCAGTACACTACCCCTTCCAATAAAGAGCTGAACACGTACTCCAGCTGGCGTCTCTTCCTTGCGTAGGACCCACTACATTAGAGTGGCAACGAGGATGGGATTGCTGCCGACAAGGAGCTGAACTCACTTGGGGAGCGCACCGCACGCTGCAGGAAGGAAGAATCTTCCCCTTCCTCCCAACGCGACCGCCAGCCAACCGGACCACGCCGGTCACCGCATACATGCCTCAAGACCCGAAACCGACGCCGTGATGCCAAGGCCTGGACAACCCCGTGAATTCGACACCCGCCACCCTGAGACATGGGCCCGGTACCTGGCTCATGCCGAACTGTACATGCGTTTCAACCAGATCTCGGAGGACGGCACGAAGGCGGCAGCCCTGCTCTGCATCGGGGGGCCTGCACTCCTAGAGATCGCCGTGAACCTGTTTGCCCTAGAAGCAATCAATACCGTCGCGTACCGGGACCTCGTGGCCAAGCTCAATGCCAACTTCCAGCCCCGGCGCTCCAAAGTGGCCGCAAGGTCACAGTTCGAAAAAAGGGACCAGTGCCCCGACGGGTCCGGTGCCGAATTCCTCGCTGCCCTACGAGAAGCCGCCGTTGCCTGCAAGTTTTCAAACTTGGAGGAGCGGCTACGAGACCAGCTGATCTGCGGCCTATGAGACAGGCGGCTGCAAGAGCGCCTGTTCGAAAGAGAGGAGGTTTCGCTCCAGGAGGCTGAAGACGCCATCCTGGCCCACAAAGCGGCCTGCGGGGCTGTCCAAGCAGTCCAGGAGACCCGGACCGGCAGCCAGGCGGCCAGCGTCCACCGGCAGGTCGCCACAGCCGAGGATGACCAGAGCATCGACCCCCTCCAGCGAAAGTCGACCCCCGACCAGCGAGTCAGACGCCCAGACAAGCCCAGGCCTCCTAACAACGCCACCAACCCTCAGAAGTGCACAGGGTGTGGTGGAAACCACGTGCGCAGCCTCTGCAAGTTCTGGTCGGCCACGTGTCAGGCCTGCAAGAAAACAGGCCATATAGCCGCGGTCTGTCGTAGCCGCCGCACCCGAGAGGAGATCCATGAGCTGCAACCAGAGGATTCGCCGTTCGAAGGTACTGGGGCCCCAACCAAAATGCGAATTGGCTATGTTGAGAGCCGGCTGGCCATTAACCACACGGGTAGCCGCCGGCTGCTCAAACCCAAAATTAGACTAACAATCCGCTTGCAAGGCGTCCCTTGCAGCATGGAGCTTGACTCCGGACCAGCGGTATCGATCATTTCGGACGAGACCCTTAACTATATTAATAGCCGGAGCAAGCAGCGGATTAAATTACGGCCTACAAATTTAAACCTGATTGATTTTCAGAATTCGCCGGTCAAGGTAAAGGGGGAGGCTACTGTTTCAGTGGGGTTTAAGGGTCGCGAAGAGCACCTGGTGGTTGTAGTGGTAGAGGGCCGGAGAGCCAGCCTGGTCGGTCTAGACTGGTTTGAGGCCTTGGGGATCACAGTCTCCGGGATCCACCGGATCCAGGGAGACTCCGTCAAGGCCGTCTGCAAAGAGTTCACAGACGTCTTCGACGGGACGCTGGGCAGGTACACAGGGCCCCCCATATCGTTCAAGCTTAACTCGAACATTCCCCCCATTAGGGTCCGGCCACGGCGAGTCCCTTTCGCGCTCAAACACAAAATCGAGCGTGAACTGGATAAGCTGGTGGCCCAGGGAATCTTAGAGCCCACAGATGGGTGGGAGTGGGAAACCCCAATCATCACCCCCCTCAAATCCAATGGGGAAATAAGGATCTGCACTGACTACAAGTGCTCAGTGAACCACGCCCTAAACCCGCACGCTTACCTGGTCCCCACGGTCAGCCACGTTCTTGCTTCCCTCCAAGGTGGTGCCATCTTTGCAAGGCTCGATCTTGCGCAGGCGTACCAGCAACTCACGGTTACTAGGGCAACAGCTGACATTCAGACCATAGTAACACACAGGGGAGCCTTCAGGGTGAACAGGCTGCAGTTTGGGGTCAGCGTTGCTCCTGGCATTTTCCAGGAAGTTATGGAGAAGACACTCAGGGGCATCCCAGGAGTCTGCCCCTATTTTGATGACATACTGATTGCAGGAGCATCAGCAGAAGAGCTGGCAGGTAGGCTGAGGGAGGTACTGTCCAGGCTGCGCACAGCTGGCCTCAAACTCGAGAGGGAGAAATGCAGCATAGGTGTTCCCTCCACAGAATTCTTGGGGTTCAGAGTAGATGCCAGGGGGATCCACCCCACAGAGTCCAAGGTGAGGGCAATCAAACTAGCACCCACACCCAAGAACAAGGCAGAGCTACAGGCATTCCTGGGCCTGTTAAACTTCTACCACGCATTCCTTCCACACAAGGCAGCCATTGCAGAGCCACTTCACAGGCTACTGGACAAGCAGGCAGCATGGGTCTGGACTTCTGCCCACGACCAAAGCTTCAGGGCTTTAAAAGCACTACTGTCAGATAAGTCCACAATAACACATTTCATCGAGACAAAGCCCATATGCATTGCATGCGATGCATCCCCTTACGGTGTGGGCACAGTACTCAGTCACCTCGAGCCCAATGGGGCACAAATTCCCATAGCCTACTATTCCAGGATGCTGTCTGGAGCAGAAAGAAACTACGCCCAAATTGACAGGGAAGCCCTGGCAATCGTGGCAGGAATCAAAAAATTCCACGATTATCTGTATGGCATGGAGTTCACTGTCTACACGAACCACAAACCACTCCTGGGCCTGTTCACAACGGACAGGCAGATGCCCCAGATTCTGTCCCCCAGAATGCTCCAGTGGTCCATCTTCCTTGCAGCCTACAATTGCAAGCTGGTGCACAAGCCAGGGAAGGAGATGGGCCACGCAGATGGCCTAAGTAGGCTACCCATTGACACCCCTGAACCAGACCCGGCACCAGCAACACAGATCCTAGCCCTGCAGGAGCTACCAGAATGCCGACTCCATGTCAGGGACATTGCCAGCAACACAGCCACCGATAACATCATGAGCAGGGTACATGCATGGGTTTGCACAGGGTGGCAGGACAAGTCCCCGGGGCCTGAGTTCCAGGCCTATTTCACCAGGTGCAACGAGCTCTCCACGCACAGGGGTTGCCTCCTCTGGGGAAGCAGGGTCATCATTCCCACCGCAGTCCGGGGCAAGGTATTGGACTCCTTACATGAGGGACACCTGGGGGTGGTTAGGATGAAGGCACTGGCCAGAAGCTACCTCTGGTGGCCAGGGCTGGACAAGGACATTGAGGAATGGGTCAAGGCTTGTTACATGTGCCAGAGATCCAGGCCAGAAATGCCACACGCACCAGTACACAGGTGGGAGGCCACACACACACCCTGGTCCTGCATCCACATTGACTATGCAGGGCCATTTCAGGGCCAACTGTACCTAGTAGTAGTGGACAGCCACTCCAAGTGGCTGGAGGTAGTCCCTGTTCCCAACATGACCTCTGGTAGGACAATCCAGGTGCTCAGAGCTCTTTTTGCCACACACGGCCTCCCCGACGTAATTGTGTCTGATAATGGGCCTCAGTTTACCGCTAATGATTTCCAGACATTCTTGAAGGCGAATTGGATTAGGCACGCCACCTCCGCGCCCTTTCATCCATCGACTAATGGGCAGGCTGAACGGATGGTAAGGACGACCAAAGACGCACTCTGGCACATCATTAGCAGGGACTGGCATCACAGACTGGCGAAATTCCTACTTGCCCAACACACTACACCATGTGTCGCTACCGGGAAAAGCCCAGCAGAACTGCGATGGGGACAGCGTCTCATCACCAAGCTGGACCGTTTACACCCAGACCGAGTAGCAGCTGAGACGGATAGGCCACCAGCACCATCATCATCATCATCATCCACGCACAGAGTTCTCAACGTGGGGGACCTGGTCTGGGCAAGGAACTATGGGGCAGGACATCCATGGGTCCCGGGGACAGTGGTTGAGAAAACTGGGCCCCTCTCTTACATCGGGGGGTGGAGGGGGACAGACACATAAGGCAACACATCGACCAGCTCAGAGGAAGGGTCCCTGAGTGCACCACACATGCCCAACAGGATAGCCACACCCCAGGAGAGGTCAGCCCAGCCGGAAACAACACAGAACAGGAACCAGAGGAGGAGGGCCTCCTGAACCCAGCTCTGCTCAACCCAGCACAGAGGCCTCATGAACCAGCTGTCCAAGCCCAGGGCCAAGCCACGCCCAGACAGTCCACCCGACCCCACCCTACACCTGCCTACCGGGCGGACTATGTGTGCAAGTGATCACCCCACAGTTGCCTTGCGTTGACACACAGTGTATATAGTTATGTAGCTAGTTGCAAAATTGTTCTATAGTTGTTATGTGGTTCTTCTCTAAGGGGGGAGGGGTGTTATGTATGCAGGCACCTGCATAGCAACAGCCACCAGGGGGCATTGGCCTGAATGGTTTTGGTGGGAAACCCAGTTTCGGCAGGAAACCTAGGGCCAACCCCATTGGCTGTCCGCTTACCTGGCTAGGTATTTAAGGAGGTCAGGTAACCCTCATTCCTCAGTACGCTACCCCTTCCAATAAAGAGCTGAACATGTACTCCGGCTGGCATCTCTTCCTTGCGTCGGACCCACTACATTACAAAAACCACAATGCCCAGTTCCTCTGACTCTGGTCAGATTCTCACTTGTTTTCTCTTGGCTTTCCTTCACTCTGCGTTTTTACTTCACATTGTGCTTTTCTTCATTCTGGGTCCATAACCTGTTGTTTAAAATATAAATTAACACAGCCTTTTTCTTATTTTCTTCTTGTGATAACGCAGGAGCATAAACATTTGACAGTGGTTTGTTAAAAGAACTGTGGTTTAATATACAATATGAAACAACAATATTCAGGGAGCATACAGAATACAAGATAGTAAGTTATATTCAAAAGGTTGAATTGAGCGAGCAGGTTCCAACTGCTATTCTCCTTAGACACAGTCTCTTAAAGGGATACTACCCCCCAATACTCTGCTGACTCATTCTCTATATATCACTTCTGCCGGTCAGCTACTAAATCATAATTACCTTGACAGTGCCCTCCCTCTGGAACATCTTGCCTCCCGAGGTGAGATATGCACCCACCCTTCTGGCTTTTGACAGGGCTTGAAAACATGGCTCTGCCAGCTGGCCTGAGGTGGCATCTTGGAGGTGGTTAATGGATTAGACAGATCAATGCCATGATGGCTGAAAGAGATGAGTGTAAATGAATGAAAGGATTACAATGAGTTTCAGAAAATATAGTCTATCTAGATTATTGTGGGTGCTTATAAAAAGAGGAATCCTTAGATTGGTCATAATTGGATGTTAATTATGTACCATCAATTTGACCACATAGACTTTCTCCTGGCCATAATGGGTGCACCCAACAGCACTGTAATCAAGTCCATCTATCTTGCTGTTGGTTTTCTTCTCTTTCCTTCCCTGTTTCCCAACATTACAGTTTTCTCAAGAGACAAAGATTTTTATGTGTGTCCAAAATATGTAAATTTGAGCTTGATCATTTGTGCCTCAATGAAAACTTTGGGTTGATTTATTTTATGTTCTAATTGTTTCTTTTCCTGGTTATTCATGTTTTCTAAGAAATCTTCTCCAACAATTCTGATCTTTGTAGATATAGACATGTTATGGCATCTATGTATCTTATCAAAGGTCTTCAGAGTTATCCTACTAGGTCCTAGTCTCTTGCACCCCTGGGAGTGCGAGACAATATTCCAGGGGGTGCAAAAACATGGGTTTGGAAGTTTCAAAATTATAGTGTATATGCATAATTTGTTACCATTATTTCAAACAGAACAGTCATGTAGAACAGATATCCGGGCCATGGCCTCTTGGCCAGTGGGCCTCAGGCCACCTGAGTGGCTGGCTAGTGCATGCATGCATGTGCACACGCTCACACCCTCCCCTTGCCCCGGCACTAGGTGAACCACAAACCTCTCACCGGTGCTAGCCGAGCTGTGAGTTTCATGCTCTGCCCTTGCGCCAGCGGTAGGCAAGCTGCAAGCCTCATGCATCACCCCCTGCCTTTGCACCAGTGCTAGCCAAGCTGTGAGCCTTGCACCAGCAGTAGGCAAGACACTTGCTGGTGCTAGCTGAGCTGTGCACCATGCTAGCAGCCCCATTTGTGGAGTGTGCATGCTCACAAATGCTTGATTTGTGTCAGCACTCAGCAGTGGATACCAAGGGTGTAAATCTGTAAAAAAAAAACCTAACTCTTTCCCCCCAGGATCGACCATCCTTCTTTTCACTCCTTCAACAACTGCCCATATAACTTAATTGCTGTAACACATGCACCTGGGCTGTGGTGCGCATGGTGTCCCTTCAACAAATAATTGATTGCAATTAAATTGTTTGACCCAATCAATTATTGATTATGTCAAAGAAGAGGAAATGGAATGATGACTATGTGTGCTTCAGTTTCACTTGTACAGGAAAGGAGGATTTACAAAAATCCCAATACATGCTTTGTAATACTCTATTTTCTAATAGAAATCTGAAGCCATCTAAGCTGAAAGAGCACTTCAACAACAAGCATGTGAGCAGATGTTTCTGGACATGATATTGGGTCACTGAAAATTAAAAGAGTGTGTTTTGATGCTGGAGGAATCCTTCCAAAGTTAGGTTTCATTTCTGTTGACAAACCACTACTATTAGCTTCATACCAAGTGGCATATAAAGTAGCCAAGTCCAAGAAGCCACATACAGTTGCGGAAGAGCTTATCAAACTGTGTGTATTAGAAATGGCAACAATTATTCTGGGCCAAGAAGCGGGGAAGAAGCTTGGATCAGTGCCACTGTCAAACAATGTCATTCACAGCCAAATTGGCAATTTGAATGAAGATAATTTGGATCAAGTAATCTCAGGTATAAGATCTAGTCCCCTGAAGATCTCTCTTCAGTTGAACGAGTCAACTGATGTGCCCAACTGCAGTCAACTCATTGCCTTGGTAAAGTATGTTAATGATAGAACTGTAAAGGAAGATTTCCTGTTTTGTGATAAACTGAAAACAACCATGAAAGGGAAAGATGTATTTCAGATTGTGAAGGTGTTCTTTGTGAAACATGATTTAGACATCCAAATAATTGGTTCTGTGTGCACTGATGGTGGCCCTGTGATTCTAGGGGATGAATCTGGATTTTCTGCACTGATGAAAGGGAAGATTCTGCACTTGCAAGTTACTCACTGTTTCCTTCATGGTCATGCATTGGCATCAAAAACATTGCCTTCAAATTTGAAAGGGAAAAAAACAGGGAAAGGTTTAATCCCTTTAAACAAATGTAATTAGTTTTACCCCCCCCTTTAATTGAGTCCGTCTATTACTTTTAGAAAATTTTCTTTGAAGGTAAACAGGCTTAATTTAAAGCTAAAGCCTTTTGCAATAGCTGGAGCCTTTCAGTCTTGATTGCAACATTGTGAATCGCCTGAGGCAGCTGAAAGACAAAAAAATCCCCCAGAGTTTATGTGTTTCTTTATTTTGTGAGCCTGACTTGCTTTGCACTTGATTCCTGTGTCTTTAAGGGTACAGGGAAGGGATTGGGGTGTGTGTCCATTGTTACTACACTGTGGAAAAAGCTTAGAAGGGAGAAAGAAGGGCCAACTAGTCTACAAACATAGCAACTTTAAACCTGTGGACTTCAACTCCCAGAATTCCTCAACCAGCCATGATGGCTGAGGAATTCTGGGAGCTGAAGTTCACAAGTCTTAAAAGTGCCAAGTTTGAAGACCTCTGAGCTGGCTGGTAGTGGTACATATTAATAAACATGGATAAATTCATCATACATTTGTCAGTGCAAAGGGAAAATGATTCAGCAAAGGAACAGCCATCGAAGAAATTAAAACTGGTACTTTTTTTCCTTTTTTTCTACAGTTTGTAATATTTTATTAGATTGTAAACTAAAATACAAAAATACAAAAGCAAATAGTAGGACACAGTGGGGAGGAAAAAGGGGGGGAAATTGAGGGGGAGAACTGAAAAAGAACAGACTTCCTCTGCTGCAATAGAAGCAGTAACATTGAACCTCAACTTTTTACTTTTCCATAATATTATAAACTAGCCATTTCTATAACAACAAATGAATCTAATCAGTAAAACCCCAAATCCCCCCCTTTTTTTAGTCAACAAGTTTTTGACACCTTGTTAAGCACTGGTGATACTCAAATATTGTCATGTCCTAAAAGTGGTACAATCTGTGAAAAGGTTGAAAAGCCCTGCTCTAAACCATCTGATCTTTAAATCATTTTGTGAAGAACTGGGAAATGAACACAGTTTTGATTTTTCACATGGATGTCCACTGGCTCTCATGAGGATGAGCTCTAACCCGCTTCCTTGAACTGTTGGAAGAAATCAAAATTTAGTTGGAGGTACATGATTCTCATCTGCTCAAAGCTTTCAAGAATGAAGAATTCATCCAAATGCTGGCATACTTAGCTGACATTTTCACTTGTGTGAATGATCTGAGTGTTTCTCTTTAAGGGAAACAGATAAACATATTAACATGTTGCAAAAAGTTGAATGCTTACAAAGAAAAGCTTCTTCTATGGCACTGACAGATATTTTTTTTCAAATTTTCCATCATTTGAAAAAAAATGGTTGATGATCATGGATCTATGATTCCAATTGTGCATGAAGAAATCATGGCTCATTGGAAATGCTGTCAGAATCATTTAATGGATATTTTGTGCTGGAGACCTGAGGATTTCTGAAGAATGGATCGTGAATCCATATTCCTACTGTAATGCATTGGGCCTTGTTTTATTGAGTGTACCACATGGGGTTTGAATGCTGGAAGTTTGCTTAAGCAGGGAGCTGGCTAATGGCTCCCAACTCCTCAGACAACCTGTCTCCAGCGCTGCCATTGGCTGCCTCTAGGGTGGTAATAGGTTCCTTTAAACCTATTGGCTGCCACCTAGAGGCCAGGGTATAAATAGCTGCATTCGCAGCCCTGTTTCCCAGTTCAGTTCCTGCAAGCAAATCAAGAATGTTCCTGACTGAACTCACTGGCCTCGTCTCTTCTCTCAAGCAACAAACCCAGTACACAACACTGGCGATGAGGATGGGATCCTGCTCCTTCCACAGAGCTGAGAGTCACTAGGGGTGAGGCCGGAATGCACCTGGCAGAAAAGCAATTCCCCACCCCTACGGTCAGCCTAGCACAGCCACGCTAGCGACCACGAGCCCTGTGGATCAGTCCCTGGGCATACGGAGGAGCAGAACAAGAAGACAATGAGCCCCAGCTGCGAAGACTTCCCAAGATGGTGAAGGTTGGAAAGCTGAAAGAATTCAGTGTAACTCACCCAGAAAGATGGTCTTCATATATTTCCAGGGTCTAGAACTATCTCCATGCCAATCGAGTCACTGAAGACAGCCTGAAGGCCGCAACGCTCCTGTGCGTTTGCGGCCCAGCCACATTTGACATCACAGAAAATTTGTTCACCCCAACTCTTCTGGAGTTCATAATGTTCACGGACTTGAAGAAATGACTCAGCGACCAGTTCCAGCCCAAGCTCTCAGTAATAGCTTGGCAGCACCTGTTCGAACAGAGGGTCCAGCACCTGGGTGAATCAGCTTCCGAATTCATTGCAGCTTTGAGGCAGGCTGCATGCCTGTGCCAGTTCTCCAATGTAGAAGAGAGACTTCGGGACTGGCTTGTCTGTGGCCTCTGAAATCGAGAACTGCAACAGAAGCTCTTTGCCAAAGAAACTTTATCGTTCCCAGATGCGTTTAAAGAGATTGTGGTGGACGAAGCTGCCGTCGGGGCCATAAAAGCCATGCGGCCTGCCAAAAGCACGCAACACAAGGAGGCCATCCACCACGAGGACGCTGAACACATGGAAGACTCTGACAGCAACCGAGAAGTGGACAAGCTTCAATGGCACGACAACCAGCCACGTCGCAGTGACAATCAATATGGGACAACTTACAAGGCAGGTTCATTCATTAGGTGCCCAGGTTGTGGCAGCCGCCATTAACACATGGACGGCAGGTTCCGGACAGCCACGTGCCAGGCCTGTGGGAAGACCAGCCACATCGTGTCCATCTGCAGAGTTTGCCAGAAGGACCACCAATCGAACTGCCAATTGGACGTTCCGATCAGGAGAGGTATCAGGGTCCCGGAGCAATTTAGCATAGGGTTTTGCTCCAGCTGCCACAGTGTTTGCCGCATGGGAGCTCGCCACCCCATTAAGCCGAAATTTTGACTTCAGGTCGAGCTGCAAGGGGTCCCGTGCAAGATGGAACTGGACACGGGGTCAGCCATGTCCATCATATTGCTTGATACATTCAGGTTCATCTGCAACCGCAATAAAAGATGGGCCAAGCTTAGGCCATCCGACATTATCCTGACCGACTTTCAGAATGCTAGAAAGGGCGAGGCCACAATGGCCATCAAATTCAAGGGGTTTTCTGGGCACCTGGATGTTGTCGTACTATAGGGTCAGAGAATGAGCCTTGATAGGGCTCGATTGGTTTGATGCAGTAGGTATGCAAGTTACCGGTATTAACCGGACACAAGCCACGAACTTAGTGTCAGTATGCGAGGAGTTCACAGATGTTTTTGACACAAGTCTGGGAATGTACAAAGGCCCTCCGATAACATTTAAACTGGATCCTGCTATAATGCCTATCAGGATTAAGCCCCGTAGAGTGCCATTTGCTCTTAAACACAAAAGAGATGCTGAATTGGACAAGCTAGTCGAACAGGGGGTACTACAGCCTGTAGATGGGGGTGAATGGGAAACCCCAATCGTCACACCACTAAAAGCCAATGGAGAGGTCAGGATTTGCACTGACTACAAGTGCACAATTAATTGTGCACTTAAGCAGCACGCATACCCAGTGTCAGTCGTGAGCCACATCTTGGCATTGCTGCAAGGGGGTACAGTTTTCACAAAGTTAGATTTGGCACAGGCCTACCAACAGCTACCTGTGGACGAGGCCACAGCTGCAGCACAGACTATTGTAAAGCACAAAGGGGCATTTAAAGTAAAATGCCTCCAATTTGGGGTTAGTGTAGCCCCTGGAATTTTTCAAAGCATTATGGAGCATACGTTCAAGGGCATTCTGGGGGTTTGCCCCTACTTCGATGATGTGCTCATCACTGGTGAGTCCACTGAGATGCTTGCAAGGAGGCTCAAAGCCGTCCTTCAACGGCTCCGTGAAGCAGGCCTTAAATGTAAGAAAAACAAGTGTAGTATAAGAGTCCCTTCAACTGAGTTCTTGGGTTTCTGTATCGATGCTGATGGCATCCACCCTGCTGAGTCCAAGCTAAAAGCCATTCAGCTGGCACCTAGCCCCAAGACAAAAGGAGAGCTTCAGGCATTCCTAGGCCTCCTAAATTTTTACCATGCATTCCTTCCTAACAAGGCCACAGTGGCAGAGCCATTATGCCAGCTCTTGGATAAAAACACTGCTTGGAAATGGACCAAGGTCCATGAAAGCAGTTTTAAGGCATTGAAAGCCTTACTGTCCTCCAGTTCAGTGATCACCCACTTTAAAGAGTCTTTGCGGTGTGCCTTGCGCGTGACACATCCTCGTATGGGGTGGGGGCTGTTTTAAGCCATTTGGAGAGCAATGGGACTCAAGTCCCAATTGCTTATTACTTGAGGACATTATCCGCTGCAGATTGCAATTATGCACAAATTGATAAAGAGGCATTGGCCATTGTAGCTGGGGTAAAAATATTCCACAGCTACCTGTATGGCAGGGACTTCATGGTCTTCACAGACCATAAACCGCTATTGGGGTTATTCACTACTGACAGACACCCCACTTCTTGTCCCCTAGGATGTTAAGATGGTCCATCTTCTTATCAGCCTACAGCTTCAGGCTGATTCACAAACCCGGCAAAGACATAGGCCATGTAGATGGCCTCACCCAGTTGCCATTGCCTCAGATCGAGCCAGATCCGGCTCCAGCGGCTCACATTTTGTCTATTCAGGATTTGCCTGAGTTCCCCCTCCACGCAGGGGATGTGGCTGCAGAAACTGCTGCAGACAAGGTTTTAAGCAGAGTGCTATCCTGGATTCACACAGGGTGGCTGGAAAACAGTCCTGGGCCCGAGTTCCAGAACTACTTCACACGTAGACATGAGCTTTCAGCTCACAAGGGTTGTATTTTATGGGGGATCAGGGTCATTGTCTCCACTTCATTGAGAGACAGGGTACTGCAATCACTTCATGAGGGACATCCGGGCATTGTCCAGATGAAGGCATTGGCACAGAGCTACTTAAGGTGGCCTGGATTAGATAAGGCTATCGAAGCTCAAGTACACAGGTGTTACACGTGTCAGCAGTCCAGGCCTGAAATACCACACGCTCCTGTCTAAAGATGGGAGGAGACACATACTCCTTGGTCGAGGATTCATATCGACTTCACTGGGCCCTTTCAGGGACAGCTATTTTTTATAGTGGTCGACAGCCACTCTAAATGGCTGGAAGTTATTCCAATCACAAATATGACTACTGCTAGGAGCATCCAGGTGCTTAGGAAACTTTTTGTAATACACGGGCTGCCAGACGTTGTAGTATCCGATAACAGGGCCCAGTTCACAGTGGCAGAATTTCAAGCCTTCTTGAGGACTAACCTCATTAGGCACGCTACATCGGCTCCATTTCACCCTTCCAGTAATGGGCAAGCCGAACGGATGGTGCACACTACAAAGGAGTCACTGAAGCGCATAGTGACTGGGGATTGGCACCACAGACTGGCTGATTTTTTGCTTTGCCAGCATACTACGCCTTGCACAGCAACAGGCAAGAGCCCAGCAGAGCTTCGCTGGGGAAGGCGACTAATCACAAAACTGGACAGGCTGCACCCAGACTGGGTGACAGCAGACGCCTCTCGCCCAAGGCCTCCGAGGGGGTTGCATGTGGGTGATGGGATGTGGGCCTGGAACTATGGGCATGGGAACTTGTGGGTGCCAGGCAAACTCACTAAAATCTCAGGCCCTCTCTCATACGAAGTGACTTTAGATGGCAGGCAAGTTGTTCGCCACCATATTGATCAGTTGCAGAACCAGTTAACGGCCACAAAGTGAGGACCTCGTCCCTGGTCCAATTCTAGAACCTCAAACCAGCAGCCAAACAGATCAATTCATATGCTCTGAGGACCCTAGCAGTCAGAGCAACGGGGAGGTAGTCGTAGAGGGGCAAAGCCCGGGAGTGCAACATGGGTCCCCGGGCGGGGAAAGTCAACCTGAACAATACAACCACTGTGCTAACACTGTTCAAACAATGGACTCTGGGGTGGGCTGACCTGGAATGGCCAGCCAGAGGAATTCGAGTCAGCCAGACTCTCATGGACTCAATAATCCTGGTCTACCTAGCTCGGCGGGCAAGCTGGTAGACTGGGAGTTGCCGGGATCCCCCAGGCAATCTACGAGGGTTTGTAAACCTCCAGCTTATTTACAGGATTTTGTCCTATAATAATTGTGCTGTAATGTGTGTTTACTGAAATTGCTGCCTGCTCAGGAAAGTCTCTTTATTAGTGAATACAATTGGAACAATGCTGTACTTGTGCATACTACTATTTTGTACTTTTGTAAACTCTGCAATTGCTGTACTTATTTCTTTTGTTGCTATAATGTGTGTACATTCTAGGGGGGAGGGGTGTAATGTATTGGGCCTTGTTTTACTGAGTGTACCACGTGGGGTTTTAATGCTGGAAGATTTCTTAAGCAGGGAGCTGGCTAACGGCTCCCAGCTCCTCAGACAAACCATTTCCAGCGCTGCCATTGGCTGCCTCTAGGGTGGCAATAGGTTGCTTTAAACCTATTGGCCGCCACCTAGAGGCCAGGGTATAAATAGCTTCAGTTGCAGCCCTGTTTCCCAGTTCAGTTCCTGCAAGCAAATAAAGAATGCTCCTGACTGAACTCACTCGCCTCATCTCTTCTCTCAAGCAATGAACCCAGTACACAACACCTAAAATTTGGAGAAAATGTCAGATGATGATGAGCTGAAGGAAAATCTTCTTGATTTGCAGACAAGTCGTGATCTTAAAATGAAATTTGAAAGGAACACTCTGGAGGAGTATTGGTGTTCAACAATAGATAGGTTACCAAGACTTTGTGAAAAGGCACTGGGTGTCCTTATCCCATTTTTGACAACATATTTATTTAAGGCAGGATTCAGTTCTCTTTTGTCAATCAGGACAAAATTGAGAAATCACCTGAATCCACAAGCAGACCTACAGATCGCCAGCAGCAATAAAGTGCCTTGTTTTGACAAATCATAAACAAGAAGCAGGTGCAAAGAAGTCATTAAATTCAAATTGACTGCATGTATTTGAATTTGTATAACATTTTCTTATTTTTATGTTCACATCATTCAAAATTTGTTTAAATAAGTTTGTTGCTTAAATTGAGTGTATATTCTCTTTCATCATCTTCAAACCAGGTATTATTTTTTAAGGGATACGAGAGTATATCAGATGCGTTCTAGAGGTGTGGGGTATAGAAAAGGTTGGGAACCACTGCTCTGGAATATCATCTTGCACCCCTGATTGGGAACCCCTGACCTAGAAGGTAAAAAACAGCCTAGAAAATACAGCAGCACCAGATAAAAAGTATCAGTATCCTAATCATGTTGAAGGCCAGATCCACATTAAGCCTAGCAGGCCAAGCTAGGCTTAATTGGAGTAGAAGACTTCCAAGGTCCCTTCCAGCTCTATTCTGATTGAAGCTGCTATATATGTAACAGCCAGAAATCTCCTCTCCCTGGCACTGATGATGTTATCTAGCTGGGTAACAAAGTCTCTGAAAAAGAGTAGCCAGATTCAGAGAGCTTCAGGAATCCAGTAAGGTTTACTTTCTATTGTAATTTGAACAATGTTCATATTAAAGAAGAGTTCACAAGGTCTAGGTCTGTGGTGGTGAACATATGGCATGTGTGTCACAGGTGGCATGCAGAGCCATCCCTGTGGGCATGTGCGCCATTGCCACAGACAGAGAGACATAGGGCCGGACTCTTCCCCTTCCCCTCTCCACATATGTGGAGTCTGGGAACAGCTGCAAGAGCTGGACGGGGTGAGAGAACCTATAAAAGGAGCTGTTCTGGCAGGAGAGTGAAAGCACTGGAAGCAACCAGTGGGGGGTTTCAAATCATTTAACAACCAGTTCTCTGCCTTGCCTTCCCTCCATCTTGGTTGGGCTGGGCTGCTTGGGGGGGTCAGCTGGGGTGAGAGCAAGAAGGTGGGGTCATCAGGTCCTGGCTGGGGAAAGGTGAGGAGGTCTGGCTAAGAAGGACAGGAGGGCCAGGATGCCTCTGTGGAGGAAAGTGCCCCCCGCCAGCCGAACGTCTCATCCACACTGCAGTCACATAGGATTGAACAGAAATAGCATTGGGCAGGGGGCTGGGGAGGTGGCCAGCAGGGGGGAATCAGAGCTGCCATTTCCCTTCCACAGTGCAGCCCCATTGGCATGGGTGGAGATGGCCCCGGAATGGCCAGAAAGGAGCCCTCACCTGGTGCAGGCCCTGTCTACATGGTGGTTCTGACAGGGGTGGCAGCAGCTGCTCCTCCTGCTGCTCCGAGCCCCTTCACCAACCAACCACACGGGGAAGCAGGAGGTGGCGGCAGTGATCCCTGCATCACCAAGCCCAGCCATCAGCAGATTTGGAAGCAAAGCTGTGCCACCCATACTCATGCTGGTGGAGGCAGCAGCAGGGGAAGGTGAGCTGTGGCACATGCCCACCCCTCCCTGTTGCCACCCCACACTGACCCACATGCACGGCCCATAGATGCACACGGGATGATGTGGGGCAGCAGTGGCAAAGGGTCAGCCCCCATGTGCTCGCTGGCCTCTGTGTGTGGTGGCCGATGCTGTCAGGCAGCAGATCCAGAAGCAAAGCTGTGCCGACCATCCTCGCACTGGTGGGGTACCGGGGGAAGGTGGATCTGGCATGCTCCCACCCTTTGCCACTGCTGCCCCACATCGTCCCACATGCGCCTCTGGGCCGTGCATGCAGGACGATGTGGGGCGGCAGCAGGGAGGGGTAGGTGTGCACCACAGCTCAAATTCCCCCGCTGCTGCCTCCACCAGCACAAGTATGGGTGGCAGAGCTTCGCTTCCAGATCTGCTGGGCTTGATGATGCAGGGATCACTGCCGCCACCTCCTGCTTCCCTGTGTGGTTGGCGAGTCAAGGGGCTTGGAGCAGCAGGAGGAGGATCAGCCACATCCCCCATCAGAGCCACCATGTAGACAGGGCCCGCACAAGGTGAGGGCTCCTTTCCAGCCATCCTGAGATCATCTCCATTCACGCCGATGGGGCTGCCATGATGCAGGACATCCAGCAGGCTATGGCTGCTGACAGACACTATCGGACCCCATGCGCTTGCTGGCCTCTGTGTGGAGAAGCCAATGGTGTCAGGCAGCAGCTGCTCCGCCCCGTGCCTTGCCTTGACCCATGGCAATTGGCACACCTGCCCTTGCCTCCCCTCCCCTCCCCCCGTAGGGCGAGCCTCTGGTCCACCGCCCCACCCACCAGAGCCCCCCAACCCTGCCTGGCCCTCATGGGAATCCCTCCCCACAAGCATCATTGACGTGGCCACATCATGGCCACACACACCCAGTCATCCATGACCAGCACAGTCAAGCCCACCCAGTCAGCCATGCCCACCAGGCAATAAATAAATGGGTTTTGGGTTGCACTTTGGGCACTCGGTCTCTAAAAGATTTGCCATCACTCATCTAGACTACACTGGCATGTGTTTAAGTTTTATCATACAAAACTGGAATCAGATTTATATCACAAAAAATTGAATCTCATAATGAAGCAATGTTATCTCTAAGAAAATCTACCAAATCATGCATATACTAACCAAATTGTTTTATTATATGTCTATGCTATTAATGCTTAGACAAACATAATTATTTAGAATAATTGTTTTATTATAGGTATCACCCTGTAGCAAGAACTCAGATTCACTCCCTTAAGGTACAATCCACAAGAATGGAACATTTGGTAAAGGATTTTTTTTAATGACCAGGAAGAGAAATGGGAGGATCTAAGGAGCCTTCCATCTGTTAGCAAGTAAATACCTTTATAGGGTTATTTATAGTGGTATGCATGTTTATCATTGTCTTTTCTCCACATGATGAAATGACGTCTTTGCTATTGTCACTGAAATAGTTAGCTGTGTAAGATCCTACCTTAGCTAGTGCTCCCAAGAAAGCAGAACTCTTGAAACAAACATTATTTCAAACAGGAACTTTTACTGAAAGTCAGTGAAAGCAGAAAGGCAAAGCAAGATCTAAAGAATTCCCACACAAAACGCTTCATTAAAACATCCTTTTTCCAAACCCTCCGTAGAGCCCATTTGTCCACTTTGTTATCAGCCAATCCACAGGTGCAAAGTTTTTATGGGAACCTGAGTGATAAGGGATGGTTCCCAGGCATAGCCTCATCTTTACAATGGAGCAGAGATAAGGCAGATAGCCCCTGGCACATTCCTCCCCCTTCTTCACACCAAAAGAGATACATTAAAGATGGAGAGAACAAAGTAAAGGAAATACATCCACTAATGCTAGCCCCCCTCCCAAATGAGTGAAACCTCCCCTCTCCCACCAGGATGGCAGAGCCCCCAAAAGGTGAACTAGAGGGGATCTGACATGCTGCCCCCCTAAGAGAAGGAGAAATCCATCTGGAGAATACACAAAATAACAAAACAGGAGAAAAAGAGAAAAGAAGTTAGTCAGGTTTGTCTGGGTAACACGTGTGAAACTTTTTGAATAACCTTTGAATACCCCTAACATGTTTATTGTAAACCCATTCATTTTGGGATACTGGATGGTGTTTCCAGGCCACTAAGTATTGGGTCATGCCATGGTATTTATGAGAGTCTAGGATTTCCTTCTTTATGAAATGTTGCACACCCTCTACCATGATGGGTAGTGGTGCTGGGGTAGCTGCAGGCCATAAAGGCGAGGTCATTTCAGGTTTTAACAGGCTGAAGTGGAACACAGGATGAATTTGCCTTAAAGTTTTGGGGAGTTCCAATTCTACTGTAACCAGATTTATGATGTTTTTGATGGGGAATGGTCCTACAAATTTTGGGCCTAGCTTCTTTGATGATTGTAGGGACTGAAAAAACCTAGTTGACAGGTACACCCAGCCCCCTGCATGGAATGGTTTAGGTTCCATTCTCTTTTTATCTGCCTGCACCTTATAAGCTGCTCTGGCTTCATCTAGCACTTTCCTGACTACTGACCAGGTATTTTGTAGTTGTTTGATCCATTCCTTAAGGGAAGGGATGGTGGGTTTCACATCTGGCAGTTCAGGCATAGGGTTGAATACTTGTCCCATGGCTACTTGGAAAGGAGTAAAACCAATGCTGGAGTGAACAGTGTTGTTGTACACTACTTCCGCAAATGGTAGGAGGTCAATAAAACTGTCTTGCTGGTATTTGATAAAGCATTGCATGTACTGCTCTAGTACTAACTTCATTCGTTCTGTCCCACCATTTGTTTGGGGGTGATGACTAGAACTCAGGCTCTGGTCCATCCCCAAAAGGTCCAAAAAGGCCCTCCAGAACTTGGAGGTGAATTGGACGTTCCTGTCTGAAATTATGCATTGTGGAGCCTCATGCAGACGACAAACATGGTGCAAGAATAGTTTTGCTAGAGCTGGTCAGGTTCTTCTTACGAGGGATAAAATGGATCTGCTTGGAAAACAGGTCAGTCACCACCCAAATAACAGTATTTCCTGTGCTTTTGGACAATTCCACAATAAAGTCCATAGAGATCTCTCTCAAGGATACTGAAAGGCTTGTGACTGGCTGCAACAGGCCAGGCATTTTTCCCTGCCTTCGTTTCACTGCCACACAGTTGGGGCAGCTGGCAACATAACTCTCCATGTCGTTTTGGATGGCGGACCACCAAAACTGTCTCTTCAGTAGGTATAATGTTTTTACAAATCCAAAGTGCCCAGCCACCTTTTATCATGGCAGGTTTGAATAGTCTTTAGTCTCTGGCTAGCTGGGATGTATAGCTTACCCCCTACCCAGGCCAGTCTCTCTAGCATGAGACAGAGATTTTGTGACTGAGGAACCAGTCATCTTTCTCTAAGACTTGTTTCTTTTTCTTATGTCATGTCCTTACTTTATGCCCTTGCTGACAGAATGTTGATCTACTCCATCATGGGTGGGCCATTCCTTGACCATATAGATGTTGCTGAGCTACAATTTCTAGCATTTATTGATTGTTAAGCTATGAGAAATCAAATTTTGAATTTTTAAGTGTACTGTGCTAGATAAATCTCTTTCTCCTGCCCTGATATGCTTGGTGCATGCATTTTACACTGAATCACTTGTAAAAATGGTAGCTACGTGCTTTTAAACAAATGAATAACCCATTGTTAGTCAAGCAGAATAGTAACTTCTTGGTTCTCTTTTCCTTAAATGTCCATCAGCAACAATATTATCTTAACCAGAACCTTCAACATTTAGAGGATTGATAAGGCTACATTCACTTGTTCTCTTCTTCCTCAAACTTCAGTTTGACAGTTGAATTAGGAAGTTTGCTCATTGGGAGGAATCCATAAATATAATTGCTATTCATGGCAGGAAAAAAACATGTATTGCAAAAAACCTGCATAGAAATCTTTATGTTTTGAATTTCTCAAAAAGGGCCATTCATTTTCTATGCAAAAATCTATAGGCAGCATTGAAGAACAGCTTATGGTAGGTTACTGAGCATCTCAGTGGAAATTTGAATGAAGACTCATATAATAATTATGTGAAGTACATTTGATAATATGAGCACAAAACTTAAAGATAAGGATGTGAACAAAGGGAGATCAAAAAGATTGCGGAGTACATTATTACTTGATCCAGACGTGCAGCATAAATTGTTAGATGTCTTCAGATGGGTGAGCTTTCTTGATGTGGATGTGATTATATATCACCAAGCTATCACAGGCACCATACAATTAATCTGCAATCAGGAACTATTTTAAAAGGTAATGCTTACATATCTGAATTTTCTATTCAGCTTATATTGCATTCAACCTTAATTTCAACTAAACAGAAAAGTAACAGTAATAAACAGATGAATGCATCATGAAGCTTCATAATGCTGTTTAATAAAAAGAAATTTATCACTTAATTGTCATAAGCCTATTTTCAAACAGCAATCTATCAGAAGGAAATTATGCATCTGTAGTTATTGACCTTTCATTTCAACATGACTGATACATAATTAGACTAGTTTTGTGAAAAATAATAGTTAATTACTAGAACATGTTTTACTTTAATTGTTTTGGGATTCTTTTTTGTATCTTATTTTTTTATTCTATATGTAGGATACTAATATATGTACAATACAATAGTAAGTTTTAATGTTTAAAACTAAATGCACTTTGTTTTTTATATTCTCATCCGAGTGATGTTTTCATTTCTTTTTAAAATCGGAGACTTTGCAGATCAGAAAGTAACAATGCCTATAAAATAACTGAACCTTTTTGTAGAACTGTATTGTACATACTATAGAGAAGCAAGGGCGTACCCTGGAATTAGATTAATTGGCACCTTTGAAGAATTAATGAGAAAAAGGGATTTTAGCTTCTGAGGATATACATTCTAAAGATCCAGTATACTATTTTATTTTAGACCAATTTGTCAGATAAACTATAGTGTATTTGTGAATGTGTGTGTATGTCTAGTTTTCTACAGGATCACAAATCTATTTAATTAGAACATATTATCATCTTCCCAGGAAAGTATGCAATATGTGGAGATTTCCCATACAAAAAAAAATGGATGCAAAGGAAAGGATTATATTACACTTGCCTCTTTTTTCTTTGACTGAATCCTCCTTTTAAAGAGTGGGCTACACTTTAAAAAGAGTAGTATTTTAAATCAAAAGATACTGTGCTGATTTATGTGTTGGTTATCAAATTATGTGTGTGGATCTGTGAAAAGAAAAAGTGGAAGAGAAGAAAGGCAAAGCAAAAAGAAAATATTTCTCTCTCTCTCTCTTGAACTTCAGTTCCTACAGCTCCTGGTTTTACCATAGATTTTTTTTAGTTCAATCAGAAGCGAGTATAAATTCAATGTACAACCAAGTGCATATCTGGAAACTGTTGTATTCCTTAGTAATACATTGTAAGCGCATTCAAATAAACAAAATAGACATCAGGATGAACATACTGCTGTAAATAATGTAAGATACATATACATCTGTCTTGTGCTTACATAGTACTTTGCATATGGATGACTAATGTTGTGTGTGCGTGTCTACCTGTTTGTACATTTTTGTAAATGTAAATTGCATATCAGGAAACTGGTTTGATGTAATGGTTAAGGCATCAGACTATAAACTGGGAGAATGTGAATTCAAGTCCTGCCTTAGTCATGAAGCTGCCTGGGTGACCATGGGTTAGTCTCTCTCAACCCAACAAGAAAGCATTGGCAAACAACTTCTGAAATTGTGCCAAGAAAACTGCAGGGACTTATCTGGGCAGTTGCCAGGAATCAAGAATGACTCAGAGGCACACAAAAAAAATACAATCTTAGATTATTTGTCTAACAATAATACTCTTACCAGCAATATGTAGATTTGTTTTCATTAAATTCATTAAACAGCTGTCCATTCCAACATATTGTGACACCCAGCTTACCTAGCACAGTATTTACACTAGCTCTGACTAAAAAGTAAACTTTAGGATTGCTAGTTTGCTAACTAACAAGCATTGATCAGCTTAGAAATAGAAATGTTTTCAGGAGCAGAAGAAATAGTTTGATGTATGCATTGAGCATTGTAGAAGCAATCCACATTTGACATCCATTTATTATTCAGAAACAATAAAAAAGCAGAACAAACAACCAGTAAGTTTAAAATAGAAGCTTTTTAGTACAAAATCACTGTCAAAAATCATCTTATTTGTTCCAGACATAGCTTGGTCTGGCTTGGTCTACATAGTAGGACTAAGTACTGGTAATTAAAATACACTCATCATTAATAAGTGCATAAGTGCTCTCAAAAGAGCTGCCTCTTTCTTCAGACATTCTACCCCAATCTAAATCCCATCCTTCTTTCCCATCTTCTCATACACAAAAAAGTAACTACCGTACCTACAGAAGGAAGAGCCAGGGCTATAACTACCTGTGTTAACCTCCACTGAACAGATTCTACCTTTACCCAGCAATTTCTGTAATGGAAAAAGTGATTGCTTAAATAGTTGATAATCAGACACTCAACAATTTGTGAGATAAATGAGAGGCCAATGGATCTCTGGAATATAAAAACAGATCTGTGTGTAATTAGACATGTTGAGAAGAAAAAACTTCATTGTGGCTCAACGACCAGTCAATATTTGGTCCAGTTTCTGAACATGCAAACTCGTTATCAAGTGTATATTACAAATGAAACTTGCTTAATGGAAATTATTCAAGATTCATTTTAAGGAATGAATGCAATATACAGGAAGACTATGTAAAATGTAATTGAATACTTAATGGATGACCTAAGCACACAAAATATAATTATTATTAAATATATTGTTGGTACTTGGATTACGTAGTGAATTCTAAAAAAAATAATTTTGCACAACTTATATTTATATTTACCTCTTACATGAACCAACTATTCATACTTCTTGGATGATATAAATGCTATTTATGGTAAGCTATGGTAAATATTGTTTATTGGGATATTCTTCCACCGGGGTGAAGTGGAGCCACTCTCCTGGCCTTTTAGAAGGATACGGAGACCTTGCTTTGCATGAACCTTGCCAACCTTGTTTTGCCAAGTGGCATGAAACCCTTGGGTAGTTAGTGCCTTGAAGGCACTTCCTCATCATTTTAACTTTTAACTTATTGTTTTTTACCTGGTTCCCACTTTGTTGATGTATTACATTTTTATATGGTTTTTAATGCTTTTATCTGCAAACCACCCAGAGGCACTTTTAGAATGAGATCGACAGTACTTAAATTTAATAAATAAAATAAATATCTTGCTGCTCAAAGAGGCATAGCCAATTCTAACACAAATGGATGCAATAATGTAAATGGGGTAACATACAGTAGATAATTTCTAGTTCAGCATGGACATCCTTGTGTATAAACAAATGCCTGAATAGAGCTAATATATTTAAGGTCTAGGTACTGAATGTAATCTAAAGGCTCATCATATTATAAACATATGTTGTAAACCAGCATTATATAATAGTTTCTCCAATAATGCACAAAATGGAGACAAAGGTTTAAAACTAAGCATAGTTACAAAGCAAACTCCTTTTTCCCAGCCTCATATTTAAATACTCTATGTAAAGTTTTTTTTAAAAACACCTAAAATACAATTCACTTTCCACTATGAAAACCATAGCCTGGTTCCTAGGCCTGAGAGAAAATAAGTGGCCCATGTTAGGCTTTGTGCCTAAAGCAGCAATAGAACTTACAGTATCCCTTTTTTCTGTCCTGATGCCTTAACCACTACATCAAGCTAGCACTTATTAAACATCTTAAAACATGCTTTTTCTAAAGATGATAATTTTGTCACTTCTAAACATAAGACAAATTATATTTTTGGATATTTTTCCTTCTATAACTATATTTGCATGAATTCTTCAATTAATCACCCAAGATTTGTGACATTCCTTTTTGTTTGTAATGAAAAGTTAGATTAGATTGTCTCAACTTGCCCCAAGACATTCAAAAGCATGAAGTTTCATTGTGACAGAGAACCATAAATAAATAAATACTATGTGCTAACCTTCTCTTAAGGTAATTATAAGTGTTTGTGCCTTGAATGAAATGAAATTCAATGAAATGATATGAGCATTTCTAAACTTCACCAAACGTGAAGCCTTCAGATGGCAAATAAAAAAATAAAATTCCAGTGAAATAACTTAAACAATATAAATACACACAGAGACACTTAAATACCTATCTTATAATGTTATTCTATCCTATGATATTCCCAATCACTTTGGACCACAGGATAACATTTCCTAGAATATAGGCAACACATAGATTTATATATAGTTCAAAATGTGTAAGTCATTATTTTACAAAAAAATTGTTTCAGGATTTTAAGGGCTTGAATGTTTATAAAGATGGCATTACATGGCATTACTGTTAAAAATTTCAAACCCAACTAATTTGTCTGTTTTCTCTCATAAAACACTGGGAACTACTGTTCTTGACCATCATGTGTTTAATTCTCCTAACTGTTTACAACCAAGTCTAGAAAGTGTGAGATCATGTCCCATAGCACATCCCACAAGACTTATTTAAACTGAACATATTTTCAATTCTACAAAAATGTCCTGGGCTTAAAACTGTTATTTGTATTGAAACAGTGTTTCTGGACTTAGCTTCATTAAAACCCTGAAGACCTGGTTCACTTTTGAAGATGCCTCTTTGGATATCATCCCGGGAGCTTTTTTTAGAAAAGAAATGGTGACAAGGTCAGACAGATAATCCAGTCTAGCTTGAAAAATGAAAGAATATCTCAGAAGACAACTGCGCTAACATCCGTTTTTAGTGGCGCGGAGCCCTCCCTCTCCTTCCGGATGGCGGCGATGGCTGTTAGGCCCGGACATCGGCCTCGGTTTTTGCCCCGCAGCGGTGAAGTTATTGAGGAATGCCTGGATTTTAAATTTCTGCAGGGAATGCGTTTTGCTTGCCGCTGGAATATCATCTGGACCAGCAGGCGGACGCTTGTGAGAGAGGTTGTTTCTGCCCCCTCCTCCAGAATGGCGGCAGTGGCTGGTGGCCCAAAGATCGGCCACGGCCTGGCTTACTTCCTGTGCCGGCAGGCAGGTACTATGGCTGTCTTAATGCCTGGCTGGAATCAAGACCTCCCCATTGACAGTCCAGTTTGGCCCTGGGACCTGACCGTGGTGGGAGGACGGTCTTGGATTGGTTATCAACCACCCCACTGGTGTGAGAGACCAGTTGGGGTAGGCTTGTCCCGGGACCCTTTGCTCTCTCCACCCCAGGTTGGACTCCTCAGCTGGAGTGAGAGAACGGCTGGGGCTTCCCTTCGGATAGCCAGCTCAGGTGAGAGCTGAACTGGACTAGTGGACTGAGAGACATACCTACCGGACTCAGTATTATTCCATCTTAACACCATCATCCCATCGAACCACCCATTGTAATATTTGTAACATCTGCCCTATGTGGACATTTTATCGCTGCATGGTTTGTTTCCATTACTCTAGAGCTGATCTGTATGCCCTCAGGGGGGTTCCCTCCTCCTGGGCATGGCCAGCTGCCTGTTTCCACACTCCCCTTAATGACGAGCCCAATTGTTGGGACTCTGAGAGGTGGCTGGGCTTAGACAGGGGCCTCGAGTTGAGACATGCTAAGAGATCCCTGATACATTTTTTGGCCAGTTATTTTAAAAGGTTAGGGAGGAGGAGGGATAGTAGGGTGGGGAGGGAATTATTAACCGGCACTCAGTCTGGGCCTGTTAGGGGTCGTGACGGGACGGGGTTGGGGGGGAGGCTGCTGGTTCTGTGAATGTTGGGGTGGGGCTTCAAATCCCCACGATGATAGGGAACGGCAGCAAGTGGTTGCACGGAGGGCCACATCAACATCTGGGATCGCGCCCCTGCTATCTTCGAGCGGTGGTGCGTTCCGACCCTCCGGTTAGCACCCTTTTGCCCGGGGATGAGGGTGATCAGGCCCCTGAGCTCATGCTGGTTTATTTTAATGCCAGATCCGTCGTTAACAAGACTCCCTTCATTCAGGACTTGATTGAGTAGGAAGGTGCGGATCTGGCGTGCATCACGGAGACTTGGTTGAGCTCGGAGGGAGGGGTTCCTCTGACCGAGTTATGCCCTCCAGGTTTTCGTGTGCTACAGCAGCCACAGGCTCAGGGAAGGGGTGGTGGGGTGGCGGTGGTTGTTAGGGAGACTTTATGCCCGCGGGAGACCACCATTGTCCAGATGGCCGGGAGTGAGTCCCTCCTTCTGAGATGTGGCCCTTGGGCTCAGTTGGGCCTGTTGCTCACATACCTGGTGCCCAGCTGTGTGGCAACAGCCCTGCCCGAGCTGCTCGATGCCCTCTTAGGGTTGGCGGTGGAGTTCTCCAGGCTTATAGTTCTGGGTGACTTCAACCTGCCTTCACTGGGAGGGTCGTCTGAGTTAGCTCGGGAGTTCATGGCTTCCATGACGGCCATGGGCCTGACCCAAGTAATTCAGGGCCCAACTCATGTGGGGGGTCACACTCTTGACCTGGTGTTCCTGTCTGGACAATGGTGGGATGACCTGGCAGGGGGTTCTCCAACCATTGTTCACCTGTAATGGTCAGATCATCATCTCCTGTGGCTGGTCTTCCGTTATGCCACCCCCCACCGCTGGGCAGCAGAACCGACCAGGTGGTTCCGCCCCAGGCGTCTAATGGACCCGGAACGGTTCCAGATGGCGCTTGGGTCTATACCCATCGCCCTCACCCACAGCCCAGTCGATGCCCTGGTCGATGCCTGGGAAAGGGCAGCCGCCAGGGCACTTGACTGTGTTGTACCCTTGCGACCTCTGACCCGGCACAGATCCCGTTGGGCTCCGTGGTTCTCTGCAGAGCTCCAGGAGATGAAGCGTCAGAGACGGGGTCTAGAGAGTGGTTGGAGGTCCAGCCGATCCGAATCTGACCAATTGCAGTTAAGAACCTTTATAAGGTCTTATCTTGTGGTGATAAGGACGATGAAGTCTAATTACTTTGCTGCCCCCATCGCGTCCGCAGATAATCGCCCGGCCGCCCTGTTTAGGGTGACTCGCTCCCTTCTTAACCAGGAGGTGAGGGAGGAACCCTTACAGGGACGAGCCGAGGAGTTTAGTCATCATCTGGTGGACAAAATCGCTCAGATCCGGACTGGTCTGGACTCTGACTGGGCAGAGTCTGACGTGGAGGAATCGGACGGTCTTGACCATGTTATCTGGACTGAGTTCGATCCTGTTTCCCCTGATGATGTGGACAGGATCATGGGGAGGCTGAGCACCACCACCTGTTTGTTGGATCCGTGTCCCTCCTGGCTGGTTTATGCGGCCCGGGAGGAGACACGAGGCTGGTTCCAGGCAGTAATAACTGCTTCTTTGAAGGAGGGTGTCTTCCCTGCCGCCTTGAAGAAGGCGGTGGTGAGACCCCTCCTCAAAAAGCCTGCCCTGGACAAGGCTGTTTTAAATAACTATCGTCCAGTCTCCAACCTTCACTTTCTGGCGAAGGTTGTTGAGAGTGTGGTGGTGCATCAGCTTCCTCTGTTCCTGGAGGAAACTGATTATCTGGACCCATACCAATCGGGTTTCAGGCCCGGACACAGCACGGAGACGGCATTGGTCGCGCTGGTGAATGATCTCTGGCGGGCTCGGGACAGGGGTTGTTCCTCTGTCCTAGTCCTATTAGATCTCTCAGCGGCTTTTGATACCATCGACCATGGTATCCTACTGCAGCATCTCAGGGGGTTGGGAGTGGGAGGCACCATTTTACGGTGGTTCTCCTCCTATCTCCTGGGCTGCTTGCAGTTGGTATTGACGGGAGGGCAGAGATCCACCCCGAGGCCTCTTGTTTGTGGAGTTCCTCAGGGGTCGGTTCTCTCGCCCCTCCTGTTCAACATCTATATGAAGCCGCTGGGTGAGATCATTCATGGTTTCGGGGTGGGGTATCATCAGTACGCTGATGATACCCAACTTTTTCTTTCCACCCCGGACCAACCCAGCGATGCCCTCGCCGTGATGTCCCATTGCCTGGAGGCGGTCCAGGTCTGGATGGGGAGAAACAGGCTTCGTCTCAATCCCACCAAGACTGAGTGGCTGTGCATACCGGCATCTTGGATGAACCAGTTTTGTCCATCTTTAACTATGGGGGGGGGGTGAGGTGTTACCCCCTGTTGATAGGGCTCGCAACTTGGGCATCCTCCTTGACTCCCGGCTCAATTTTGAAGACCATATAGGAGCCGTGACCAGGGGGGCTTTTGCCCAGGTTCGCCTGGTGCGCCAGTTGCGACCCTGCCTGGACCGAGATGCCCTACGCACAGTCACTCATGCGCTCGTAACCTCCCGTTTAGACTACTGCAACGCTCTCTACATGGGGCTGCCCTTGAGGACCACTCGGAGGCTTCAGCTGGTGCAGAATGCAGCCGCACGAGTTGTGATGGGGGTTTCCCGATATTCCCATGTAACACCTCTACTCCGCGAGCTGCATTGGCTTCCGGTTGCCCTCCGGGTGAGATTCAAGGTGCTGGTAATGACCTATAAAGCCCTAAATGGCTTGGGTCCGGGATATCTGAGGGAACACCTGCTGCCAGCATCAAGTTCCCTTCGTCCAGTGCGCTCCCACAGGGAGGGTCTTCTCAAGGTGCCTCCGGTAAAAGATTGCCGGTGGGTAATGCCCAGGGGGAGGGCCTTCTCAGTGGGTGCGCCTGCCCTCTGGAACCAGCTGCCCGTGGAGCTGAGGACTGCCCCCGACCTCCGTTCATTCCACTGGGACATGAAGACCTGGCTCTTCAAGCTCTCTGGCCCAGGCTGAGAATTTTAATTTTAATTTTAATTTTAATTGGGGTTTCTACTCTTTCAGGGACTGTTATAATCTTTTTAATTGTTTTTAATTTTTGTATTTCTTGTTTTAATTCCCTGTAAACTGCCCTGAGTCCTTCGGGAAAGGGCGGTATACAAATCCAATTAAATAAATAAATAAATAAATAAATAAATAAATAAATAAATAAATAAATTCTTACTATTGCAAGAAATTTGTGTGGATGAGTGCATGAAGTTAGCAGGAGTTTAAGAAGACTGAATAATTTTCTGCTTGGACTAGTTCTCAGTCTTCTAAATTATAGCCGTGCATATACAATAAACACTGAATATTTGACTCTTTCATTTCTTCAGAATACTGATCTTGATTTATCAAGGAAATATTTGTCTCAATCAAGCCATTATTTTTTTACAGAAACTGTTGAAGACATTACTGGGCATTTTTATTCAATCAAAATGAAAAAGCAGGGTAAGAAGCTTGGGTTATCATGCCTAGAAAAATAAAACCAGTGGGTAAAATTTATTATATGTGGTGATTATTTTTAATCCATAAACATAACATAGAAAGTTCAGGCAAATCAGCAGCTACAAGCACTACTTGTAGAACTACTTTTTAGGTCCCTAATCTGGAACAGAAAAAACCCTGCCACTGGTCATCTCCAGCAACCATCCTGGCTATGTAACCTATTGGGAGTTTCCAGCACTGTACAGATAGTCCTTGACTTACAACAGCTCACTTAGTGACCATTCAAAGTTACAATGAAAAAAGTAACTTATGACCGTTTTTCACACTTTCAACTGTTGCAGTATCCCCATTGTCATGTAATCAAAATTCAGATGCTTGACAACTGATTCATATTTATGATGGTTGCAGCATCCCTGGGTCATGTGATCGCCATTTCTGACCTTCTGACAAGCAAAGTCAATAGGAGAGCCAGATTTCCTTACAGTAACAACCATGTTACTAACAATTGTATTGATTCATTTAACAATTAACAAATTCACTTAACTGTTTTGCTTAACAACAGAAATTTTGGGCTAAATTATGGTCGTAAGTCGAGGACTACCTGTAGTTTTGAATTCACATATCACAATTGACCAACTGCTCTACCAGACTATTAACTTGCTCCTGTACACACATGGCATGCATCAACAGCTGCAGCAGGAGATCTTTGGACAATCAGAAAAACTTCATGTCCTGAATGCTAACAGCCACCAATTTTTTACATGTTCCCCATTTGCCAGAGTGAAAAGGAAAAAAAACAAAATATCCACATTAATATATTGTGGGTTTGAGCCACTGGATGCAGAGTGAAAACTAGCTTTAGTTAAAAACATCAATGAGTATTTTAATCTTACCCCATGTCTTTAGTCAATAAGGTTTTCTTTATTTTTTCTTTATTTTATTATTATTTTATTCTTAATTGTTGCAAGGTATTCTGAACAATGATTTGGTGCTAGACTCATAGGAAATAAAGTTTTGTAAAAAAAATAAGTTAAACAAGGAAGGGTTCTGAAACCTGAAGGGCCAAGGCTGACACTGTTCCTGGAAGCTTGTATATATCCCTAGATATGCCCCTTGAGACCTTCAAATATTGTAACCAATTTGTCACTTTTAATACATGAAAGGGAATCAGGTCAAAAACATACATGTGTTTTATATACTGAAAGGGACTTCCGCTGGAACTATGCTAACCTGCTGGTAGAATTCCCCCTCTGGTCTGCTGCCGATTCTCCACGGATTTGTACTTAAGAGTTATTTTCTAAGTCAGAAGAAACTTCCCTGGGAAAGGGGAAGTTCTGGAAATTAACCCCTTTTGTTCCCCTGGATGGGTAGATGCTCATGGAGAGCTTCTTGAAGAAGTAGTCAGGTGAGCCTCTGGCTGGGGGTGGGGAAATCAAAAGCCTTTTCATCACGGAAGAACCCGTAATTTAAAATGGACAATAAAGTCTGCCCTGTCTCTTAGAACACTAGCTTTCTGCATATTTACCTTTTGCTCTAAAGGAGACTCCCTTTGGTTGCAGCCTGCTTTTCCTTTTTGTTGAAATATCGTCATTTCTGAAGCTTTGGGATTATAAGATGGTGAGGAGAGGGGTTGTCATAACTGAGCCAAAATGAAAAAAAATCCGGAAATCATTGTGGAAACTATCTTAAAAAACTTTTGGATTTAAATTTTCTAGAGGATTTTATCATCATCTTTAACTGACTCTGCTGAACTTCTTTGTTGAACTTTTTTATTTCTAAAATAAGACTATTAAATAGTATTTTGATTCCACTGTGAGGGGGGGAAGAAACAGTTCAGATTTTACTTGTATCTGATTGGTCCAGCTGCTTGCTTAACAAAAAGGCACAGACTTTAAGTTTTCTGTGCAGCTTACAGTATATTGACGTGGTGTTGTTTCATGTTATATATGTTGACAGCAGCAAGATTAATTTACACACAAAAATGGGAGGATAATTTGACTCCTACAATGGATGAATGGTTGCAAAGTTGATGGAGTAAGCAGAGATAGCCAAATTGACTGCTTTGATCAAAGAAAAAAATTCAACTACTTTTGTCTCCACTTGGAAACAACTTCTGGACTTTGTGTTTGAGGTGGAAAAAAAATGAAACTTGATTTTGAGTTTTACCAATTAATAAGTTTGTTGTTATAGAAATGGCTAGTTTATATTATTATGTAAAAGTAAAAGTTGAGGTTTGGTGCTATTATCATATTCTACTGCAGGGCTTTTCAACCTTTTCACCCATTGTACCACTTTTAGGATATGGCAACATCCAAGTACCACCAGTCGCCTAGCAAGGTGTCAAAAACTTGATGACCAAAAAAGAAAAAAAGTGATGAAGTACAGGTAGTCTTTGACTTACAACAGTTCGCTTAGTGACTGTTCAAAGTTATAATGGCACTGAAAAAAGTGCCCCCCCAAGCCATAGCTGAACAAGACACCTGCCTGCCTGCCCGGCAGTGCTCTTCCTCCTGTCCGAGGTTTTCATTGTTGTGAGCATTTCTGTTGAGAATTGACAGCAGGGCTGCGGTGGGGGGCTGTTTGATTTTTATCCCCCCACTTTGCTGGGTGGTTGCAGCAGGTTTTGGTCACTTCACATGACCCTGGGACACTGTGACCATCATAAATATGAATCAGTTGCCAAGCATCTGAATGTAAATCACAAGACCCTGGAGATGCTGCAATATTCCAGCTGATTGGCACTTGTTCTGGGCTCAGAAGTGCCAGGATCAGTGCTGAGCTCCAGTTGAAGCCTGGTGCTGATCCTGGCACTTCCACTGAGCCCTGACAGTCCTGCAGCTCCAGCTATCTTTCGCTCAGGCTTGTGCGGTGCTGCCACCAGTTCCGCTCATTCCCCTCCCCCACTACCACTTTTCTAGGATGGTTGTGTACCACCTACCAGGTGCAAATGTACCACAGGTGGTACCCGTACCACTGGTTGAAAAGTCCTGTTCTACTGCACCAAAGGGAGTTGGAAGTCGCCTTTTCTTCTTTTTTCCATTTGTTTCACATTTTTCCCTTCCCTTTTTCCTGCCCTATTTTTCTTCTATTTTCTTTTATATTCAGTGTCCTATATACTGAAAGGCACTGAATATCATTTATTGTTTATAAGACATATACAGATATTTAAAGAATTTTCAGACTAAGTGGAAGTAAATCATTATTTATTTAATAAATATATGACACCCAGTGATTTATAACAATGAAAGATTTTAAAAAGTCAAAACATAAAATCATAAATAAAATCAATAAACTTACCTCAGAATAATTTGATTTTAATTTCTGGGGCAGAGGCAATTTTTACAAGTTAGGTGCTGCTCCTGAAAAGAAACAGCCATGTGCCTCTCCCTCCCTCCCCTCCATTCCTTGTGGAATGAGGATTCATCAATAGATATTAACAGGAAATAAAAGTTTGAAGGTTCAATTTTGGTTGGAAAGAACAGTTATGCAGAGACCTCAGCACCAAGTCATATAAGGTTGTATTAGTAACAACCAGCACTTTGAAATGCTAGTTTGCAAATGAAAAGATTTAATATTTTTAATTTCCAGCTATGACTGAGCTAGAATCTGGGCCCATACCCCAATTCTCTAACCACTAAACCTGAAGATGGCCTGTGAATAATTTTTCAAGAATGTTTTCTTACATCACTTCATCTGCATCCTACTGTGAAGAGAGTTTTAATGTTTCCCCTCTTTTGAATTGTGGTTATAGATAAAACTAGATGCTTCCTCAACAATGCAGCTGAAGTTGACATTAGAGATTGAGATCTCCTCAACTCCTGTTAGTTACCTTAGACTGCTGCAGGTACAATGTCTCTCCCCAATTGCTAGGCAATGGCCTCCATAACTAGAGCATTTTGATGGTGGCACAGAAGAGACTGGATGCCTAATATCTGCAAAGCATTTGTCCACATAATTACTTTCCAACTAAGACCAACAGTATTATCACCTAATATAAAGAACCTGTCAAGCATTAAATAGGTTCCTTGTATACACAGATTTCTAAAAGATGGTAGACCTGATTTTTTTAAAAAATATAAAGTTTGTTTGTTTGTTTTGCCTTCTTTTACATGGACTGCTAGATTCCTTGGTCACTTGCGGCCAGCATATTATTTGCAAAGTACTACAGAATGAGGTAAGGCATTTGCAAATAACTGAATTCCAATAACTAAATGCTATGTTCCAGCCTTGCAGACAGTTTATATGTAAAGGTCATTGAGCGAAATGGAAAAGGCCTCCTCTGATGCTCATTGAACTTATGATAGAATCCACTTTCAAAATAACACTGAACTCACATATATAAGCACCCCTCATAATGATATTCAGTGCTTTTTGACATGCTAGTCAAGCATCTGTTAGTCGATAGCCAGAATGGCTATGGAGAGCAGCTCCCACTAACTGCCTCAATGCCATTGCAGATGTTAGCAAATACTTGGTAGTTGTTTTTGGTTACCAGCAGATCATGTCTGGTACATAAGAAGAGCATCAGTTCCTTATGTTATGTTAAACAACTTATAGTTATTTATGCCAGTACTAGGATGGGAGGAATGCATGTTAAACACAGTCTTAAAGAAGAGTCTTCTATATGAAATTGTCCTCACAGACAACACGTAAATAGACGAATGGATTAACTTGGAATAATGTAATATATTTCAACAATAATACTATAATGCACATTAAACTGGGCTGAAACAAAAGGCCTTATTATCCCAGCAATTCAAAACAAAGGCTTGTTATTATGTTATTTCTGGTTCCCAAAATTGTACTTCTCCATATTTGGTTTTTCAACTCATAAATCTATGAAATAGTAAGCACTGATTTTGATAAAAATTTCTACCAAAACAAAAATCTAATGCAAAGACTCAAGAGAGTATATTTTACCTATTAAACAATGATAATTAATACAGTTTGTTTAAGCAAATTAAAAATTACAGAATCATACAATAAAAGCATGGAATTGTTGCCTGACAAAGAAAGTATCCTTTACTCCTATTTCAAAAGTTTTTAGTAATAATGCAGGGGATATGTGTGTGTAGAATCACACAATGGTCTTCTTTCTGATACTTTCACCAGGGCTGACTGAAGAAAGGAAAGCAGTTTCACTCCTGTTGTTTATTGATTTTCTAGATTAAGAATCCCAGGGAGAGAATTGTAACAGACAACCATAAAATTATTTTTGGTGTGCTTATTTGCCTTTCCCTTGCATCTATTTGGCCTGTGCCTGTAGACAATTATGCGTTCCAGGCTAGACTCAGGTGCTAATAATGAAGGACAAATAGAATCATATGTGTAAACTTCCCCTTCTGATGAAAATTTATATTAACTTTCTGCCACTGTAAACAGAACTGCATAGCTCAGTGTCCCTGATGAATTGGTGATGAATTCAGTCATTTATATCCCAGGAATCTGTGCATTTATGGGAAAAGATGAAAACCGTCTGTATTGTGTAACCTTGCACTTTTTGAGTAAGAAAAAGAAAACACCAGCCTGTTTAGTTCCTCGCTTAAAGTGTGTAAATTTCAACTCAAATACCAGATTTCTGCATGACTCTGTCAGTCTCCACTTTGGGGCTTTATGCCAATATAAACAAGCCAAACAGTGCAGAGTGCATGTTATCGCTACAGCTGTGAACTTATGCACTCTCTGCCTACCATAAAAATTGTTATGAATAAGTTTACAATACTACAGAATCTTTGTTAGATCCTGTAGTTGGACAGTTTTGACAATTTGGCAGCTCAGGGAGAAAAAGGAATGTGATTAGATAACCTGGACAATTTTGCTCAACTTAAAACATTAATTCCCATCTATGTTTTTCCCTTAAAAAGATTAGATGCATAAGATTCCTTACATTTTTAAATTAAAATAGTTTATTTAAATTAGTCAAATTGCACTACTTTGGGTGTAGAGGGTGGGAGAATGAAATGGAGATAGTTGTTTATTTGATTTGTAATCCACTTTGGTGCAAAACACATTTCTCAAATAAGTAGTATATATATTGTGGGAAGTGTGAGATTTTTAACCTTTTTTTCCTAGAAAGATCTCATATTAATATAAAAACATCAAGTTTCATTAAGCTTGCATTGTATCTCAACAATTTTTAATCTTGTTTTTCATTTTTCATTTATCAATGATAAATATGTAGATTCAGTCCATGCTTCTGCAAACTGGAGCATATTTATTTGTTATGGTTATATTTTGCCTTCCCAAAAAATAAGTTCAAGATAACTGTAAGTTCAAGATAACTGTAATGTGTGTGTCTAAAATTTATGGCAAGTTATTTTTGATTTTTAAAAAGATATGCATGTAAATATAAAATATCTTATATAAAAAATAACCAGAATATTTTGTTGCATTTTTTCTTTATGTCCTTCTAAATATCTTCCTCATGAAATGTCTAATACCCTTATAAATTAACACTGAAATGTTCAGTCACACATTATTTCCTTAAAGAGGAGGGAACTACAAGTTTCTATTACATACCAACTTGGTACTTTACTTTTAATGAATATTCTCATATAAAAATGCAAAATATAAAAATTATTACTAGAACAAATTTGTTATTTGGAATTATACTAAGTACATACTGAAAATGTGCTTTCCATCTCAAGAGTCTCAAATATTAAGTAGCTAAATTGCTTGTATTTGAAAAGACAACAGCCTATAGTCCATGTCTCACTATCTATGAGATTATACCTTTTCATGATATACTTTATCTCAAAGTTGTCAGTGGCTATTCCCATTATGCTGTGTGCATAACCTTTTAGTAAACTGAAGAAGATACAGTTATCTTCTTTTCTGACATGCAACATCTATCAATCAACATGTTTTCATGTAATTTATTCAAGGCAAATAGCAGTTCCTAGGGCTAGTGAACCACAGCAGTACATGAGTGATTTTGATTATGGAGTGATGTGCACTGCTTAGGTGAGAAATGAAAAATGCAGACTACTATTGATAAAGATGAAAGTGAAACAGGAAGTAGAACTGAGAGACCAAAAGATATATTTAAAAACTTCATAATCACTAACCTTTTTAAACTGGATAAAAAATGAGCATTTTACAATTATCTGCTAACAAACTTTTAAATACAATAGTTTACTATTTGTTTATGTGAAAATGCAGGATAGCTTTGTAGGTCTAATCCATATTCTTGCCACTGAATCAAGAATGTAAATTAAGACAAAATGATTCCTTTTCAATTTCATGCTGAAGTAGCTCAAGTTAGTGGGTGTAATTTCGCCTAACAAGAAAAATTTATCACTGTACAGCTCACTCAATTATGTCCTATAGTGAATCGCAATACACATTTATGGAACTGAAAGGATAAAAAGATTGATAAATGGGCAAAGGAACAGATCTTTTAACTAATTTTGAAAAAAGGCAATCTCAATTAAATTACTTCAAAATATTTAAACTTCAAAATATATTGAATAACCAACTTAACTCAATTAAAGGATGTCATTTGTGTTTATATGAAACCATTTTCTTGTATCTGTGCCTATTTCTTGGAGAATGCAACAAAGGGTATAGCATTAAAACATATTTTGATTATTTCAATGCAATTCTGTGCATATATACTTGGAAAGAAGATACACAAAATTTAATAGGACTTAATGCATTATGTATATAAAGGATTATTTAGAAAAAATATTCTCTTTGTGGAATGCATTTTAGCTCCTTTAGATAATATGAATGAATGAATGAATGAATGAATGAATGAATGAATGAATGAATGAATGAATGAATTTCCACAAATCTTTTGGATGGCTAAACCACATTATAAGGAGTATTTATGTTATTGTCAGAATCCATTTATATCCCGTTCATAAATCCCTATCTGTATGTTCTAAAATCTTACACCCCTCACTGGATTCTGCCATTCCCAAGGAGGAGAAGAGAAGATGTTAATTGACCATCCCTATCCATTTGATGCAAGGGTGTTTATTTCAGCCTGCCTGGAAGCCGTCATTAGACCACGGGAAGAACCTTTGAACTGAGAAGAACAAAGAAAGGGAGGCGGGGAGAGATCTGGTTTGTATCTTTGATTAAAATCTGAAAGGGAGGAAGGAAATGTCGTAAAGGCATAGAAGATCCCTCTTCCCTTGGAAGGTTTTGACACCTGAACCTTAATTGATCCGGGGCTGACCAAATGGACTGAGGGGAGGGGATTTCACTCAGGGACAATTTAAAAGTATCAATCTGTAACACAGTTTTCAGATCCTGTCTAGTTTTCCATTGACAATCATGTTTTAGTAAAAGCTCCTTCTTGGACAATCCTGTCTCCAAGAGTTCTTCTTTCCTAAGACGTGGATTGGGTGGGTCCTGACATTAGACAGGATCTGCAGTAAGAGTCAAACTGGAAGGAAAACCCTTACCGGGGGACTTCGCAAAAAATACAATGTCTAACGACGAAGCAAGTCAGGAGGAAAGCCCCATGGAAAGGGAGTTTTCCCACCAACCAAAACCCCACCAATGGTTGGAAGATGAAGCATCAGATTCCTCTGGGGAAGAGGTGGTCGATGGGTGTTGGAAGGAAAAGTGAATGGGAAAAGGCATCGAGGAAAGTGACCCTGAGGCGGGGCGGCCACCAACCTGAATGGAGGCAAGAGATGGAGAGCTCCCTTCATGTCAGTGAAGAGGAGTGGGTCCTAGAGAGAGCTATTGACCTGATGAAGAAAACCCTTAGCTCACTAAGAGAGGAAAAAGCTGAGTACCGCAGCCGCAACAGTGCCTGGGGCCGCAACTGGAGAGACAGTGGGGGGGAACCGGTACCTGCAACACCGGGGCCATCCGCTGGAACAGGAGTTGCTGCCTCAGGAATACCCACCCCTCCCCAGAACCACAGACGAGGATCAGGATGAGGGGCAATACCACCCGCTGTGCAGACAACGATCCATTCAAAGACTTCTGCCCCTGGAAGCAAAATTCAGGCGGGAGTCACCACGCTTGGGGTTCTTCCTAACCCAAGTCCACAGCTATATGGAAGAATACAGACGGGACATCCCCAGTGACAAAGCCCGCATCCGTATCATACAATCCGCCCTGGACGGACTGGCTGCAGACTGGGTGGTGAACCTGCATGATTCCAACGCCCCAGAACTCAACGACTTCAACTGATTCATGTCATCCTTGAGGAGGCGGTTTGAGGATCCTTTGGCTGATCGTAAGGCCCAGGAGAGAACCAAAACAGTCAAGTAGGGCAGATGGCTGGTGGCTGAATATACCCAAGAATTCTGAGCCATTGCTAGCAAGCTCAAATGGGCAGAAGATATCCTCCTTAGCCATTTCAAAGATTGGCTAAACTACAACCTGTATGATGCTTGCCTGCCTCGAGGAGACCCACATCATCTCAACGACTGGTATGTCCTGGTGGAGATGGACCTACTGAAGAGGCACTGCTGGGGGAAACCATGGGCCCGCACGCCACCGAAGAAAACACGCGAGGGGGAAAAACCATTGTCCACAGCTAAAAACTCAACAGGCTGTTTCAAATGCAGGAGAGAGGGTCACCGCGCCACAGAATGCTGCTCAAAAGCCCCCCAGTGTAAATCAGAGGCATCACCCTCCAAGAAACTAGGGAAGCCCCAAAGCAACCCAAAAGAATCTTCCATGAAGGGGACAGAGGCTGTAGAGTCCACAACCCCTGCCAAGAACTGGGATTGGATTCCAGCCTACACTGCAGGGGTGGTGGACACCTTGGAAGACAGTTCAGAGGGAGAACCTTTGGTAAGTGGATCCATTCCACCCATCCTTAAGACAGTGACTATATTATCTTCCTCTATGCCTGAAGCCATCAAAGTAAAAGCCCTAATAGACTCTGGTTGCACCCGCTGCCTCATCAGCCCGACGCTGGTGGGGACATTGAGCATCCCAGTGAGGAGACTAAAACAACGACTCCTTTAGCCAATTCAATGGGTCAATAGCAGGGGGGCCAGCTACCCTAGCCACTTTACCAATTCACCTATCCCTGGGGTCCCATGAGGAAGACATAACGTTTGTAGTGGCCCCAGGCATGGAATGCCCAATGATTTTAGGACTGGGATGACTGAAGAAATGGAACCCCGGGATAAATTGGAGGACAGTAGAACTCAACTTCCCAGAGGGGTAACATAGGAGCTTAAAACCCCAAAGTATCCCCCCAACCCAAAGAGAAGAGTCAGCATTGGTGGGGGAAGAGAAGGGGTTACCAGAAATACCGGAGGAATACAGGGACCTTGCTGAAGGTTTCAGTGAGGAACGGGCAGATGAGCTTTCCCCCACTGCCCCACAGACTGCGCTATAGAATTCAAACCCGGGGCAAAACTCCCAAAGCCCAGGATGTATGCCATGAGCCCAAAGGAAATGGCGGAGATGGAAAGATTCATAAAGAAAAACTTAGAAAGAGGATTTATTGAGCCTGCCAAACCCAAAGTAGCCGCCCCAGTTCTGTTCAAGGAGAAGAAGGACAGTTCTTATCATTTATGCATGGACTATAGATCCCTAAATGCAATTAGTGAATGTAATCTGTATCCCCAACCCCTAATGAAGGATATGCTATCCCACCTATCGAAAGGAAGGATTTTTCCCAAACTAGACCTGAGAGAAGCATATTACCACATTAGGATTAAGAAAGGAGACGAATGGAAGACTGCATTCAACTGCCCAATGGGTTGCTACCAGTTCAAAGTATTGCCATTTGGACTGCAAGGGCCCCCCGCAGTCTTTATGAAATTAATTAATGATGTGCTAAGAGAGCACCTATATAAGGGGGTCCTGGTTTACCTAGTTGATATCCTTATCTTCACTGAGATCAAAGAGGAACATATCAACCTAGTCAGAGCAGTCCTGAAAAAGTTGCGGGCTGCCCACCTATATGCTAAACTATCGAAATGTGAATTCCACCAGGAAAGAATAGACTACATGGGGTATCACATATCCCCAGAGGGCATCAAAATGGACCCTGGGAAAGTCAGGGCAGTATTAGTATGGGCACCCCCCCCCCCCGCACACAGAAGCAATTGCAAAGTTCCTGGGATTTGCAAATTTCTATCGCCAATTCATCCCTTCATTTGCCCAAATAGCCCTGCCCCTCACAAACTATTTGAAAATGAAGGTGGGGTCCCCAGTGAAATCCAGCCAGCCTCTGAAGTGGACAATGGAATGTCAAGCAGCATTTGAGAGGCTAAAGAGACTTTTTTTCTGCTAAACCTGTCCTGAGACACCCAGATCCCAATAAACCTTTTGTAATACAGGCAGATTTATTTATTTATTTATTGATGGGATTTATATCCCGCCCTATCTCCCAAAGGACTCAGGGCGGCTAACAACAAAACATATAATAAGTACAGAAATCAAGATAAAAATAAAATTGAAATCATCTGTGCAATAAATTAAAATTAAAGAATTAAAAATAAATTAAAAATTCTAAATATAAATTAATTAAAATGCCTGTCAGTCCAGGTCAGCCTGGTGGAACAGGAGTGTTTTGAGGCCGCGGCGAAAGGATTGGAGGTTTTGGGCCATCTGAAGCTCAGGGGGGAGCTGATTCCATAGGGCTGGTGCTCCCACAGAGAAGGCCCTCCCCCTGGGGGTCGCCAGCCGACATTGCCTAGCTGACGGTACCCTGAGGAGGCCTTCTCTGTGTGAGCGTACTGGACGATGGGAATTCGTTCCCGGCAGCAGACGGTCCTGCAAGTATCCCGGACCTAAGCCATGTAGGGCTTTAAAGGTAAGTACCAGCACCTTAAATCTCACCCGGAGGGCAACTGGTAGCCAATGCAGCTCACGCAGGAGGGGTGTAATATGGGAGTATCGGGGTGCTCCCATCACAACCCGTGCAGCTGCATTCTGCACCAGCTGAAGCCTCTGGGTGGTCTTCAAGGGCAGCCCCATGTAGAAAGCATTCCAGTAATCAATACGGGAGGTGACGAGTGCGTGGGTGACTGTACGTAGAGCATCTCTGTCCAAAAAGGGGCGCAATTGGTATATAAGACGAATCTGTGCAAATGCACCCTAGCCACGACTCCAATATGATCTTCAAAACTGAGTCGTGAGTCTAGGAGGACGCCCAGATTGCGTGCTCTATCAATGGGAGCTAACATCTCTCCTCCTATAGTCAGAGATGGAATCTCTTGGACTAAACGAGATGACGGTATGTACAGCCACTCAGTCTTGGCCGGATTGAGTCGAAGCCTGTTTTCTCCCATCCAAATCTGTACCGCTTCCAGGCAACGGAACATCACATCGAGGGCATCACTGGGTTGGTTCGGGGTGGAGATGAATAGCTGGGTATCATCAGCATATTGATGATATTTCACCCCGAAGCTACGGATGATCTCTCCCAGCGGCTTCATATAGATGTTGAACAGGAGGGGCGAGAGCACCGAACCCTGAGGCACTCCACAACTAAGAGGCCTAGGGCTTGACCTCTGCCCTCCTGCCAACACCGTCTGCGAACGGTCCGAGAGGTAGGAGGAGAACCACTGCAGAACGGTGCCTCCCACTCCCAGTCCCTCAAGACGACGCAGTAAGATACCATGGTCGATGGTATCAAAAGCCGCTGATAGATCTAATAGGACCAGGACAGAGGAATAACCTCTATCTCGGGCCCACCAGAGATCATTCACCAGTGCGACCAATGCCGTCTCCGTGCTGTGCCTGGGTCTGAAACCCGATTGGTACGGATCTAGATATTCGGCTTCCTCCAGGTTCAAAGGGAGCTGTCGTGCCACCACGCTCTCAACGACCTTCGCAAGGAAGCAAAGGTTGGAGACAGGACGGAAGTTGTTTAAAATAGCTGGGTCCAGTGCCGGTTTCTTGAGGAGGGGCCTTACCACCGCCTCTTTCAAGGCGGCAGGGAAGTACCCCTCACTCAGTGAGGCATTGATAACTGCTAGGAGCCAGCCTCGTGTAACCTCCCGGGATGCATAGACTAGCCAGGAGGGACACGGGTCCAACAAACATGTGGCGGCACTTAGTTTCCCCATGATCTTGTCCACTTCATCCGGAGTCACAGGATCGAACTCTTCCCAAATGTACTCGGCCAACTTCATCGTTTTCCTCTCGTTAGCTACTGCCCAGTCAGAGTCCAGACCAGCCCAAATCTGAGCAATTTTGTCCACTAGATATTTACTAAATTCCTCAGCCCGTCCATGTAGGGGGTCCTCTCCCGTCTCTTGACTTAAAAGGGAGCGGACCACTCTAAATAGAGTGGCTGGGCGGTTATCTGCGGACGCAATGAGGGTGGTGAAGTAGGCGCGCTTCGCCACCCTCATTGCCACAAGATAAGATCTAGAAAAGGATCTTAACTGTGTTCGGTCAGACTCAGACCGACTGGTTCTCCAAATGCTCTCTAGGCCCCTTCTCTGGCGTTTCATCTCCCGCAGGTCCTTGGAGAACCAAGGAGTGACTCGGGACTTGCGCCGGGTCAGAGGCCGCAAAGGGACAACGCGGTCGAGAGCCTCCGAAGCAGCCTGTTGCCAGGCATTAACTAAGGACTCGACCGGGTTGTGGGAGAGGGAGGTGGGAATCGGACCAAGCGCCATCTGGAATTTATCTGGGTCCATCAGGCGCCTGGGGCGGAACCACCTGGTCGGTTCCGCCTCCTGACAGCGGGGGGTGACGTGACGGAGGCCCAACTGCAGGAGGTAATGGTCTGTCCATGAAAGGGGTTGTGATGTTGGAGTAACCCCTCCCAGTCCATTTAGCCACTGCCCAGAGACATAAATAAGATCAGGCATGTTTCCTCCCTCGTGAGTTGGGTCCTGAGTAATTTGAGTCAGGTCCATGGCCTTCATGGAGGCCATGAACTCTCGGGCCACTTCTGATGCACTGCCCAGGGATGGTAGATTAAAGTCTCCCAGTACCATAAGTTTTGGAAATTTGACCGCCAATCCTGAGATGGCGTCAGGTAGCTTGGGTAGAACCGTTGCTGTGCAGCTTGGAGAGAGATATACCAGAAGTAGGCCCAACTGACCACCAGGACCCCATCTTAAGAGGAGGGATTCACATCCGTCTATCTGAGGGGCAGTGGCCTCCCGCGGATGGAGGGTTTCTCTGATAATGACCGCCACGCCACCTCCCCTACCCTGAGCTCGAGGTTGATGTAGCACACAGAAACCTGGAGGGGATAAATCAGTCAGAGGGACCCCTCCCTCTGGGCCCAACCAGGTTTCCGTGATGCACGCCAGGTCTGCGTCTTCCTCCTCGATCAAGTCATGGATGAGGGGAGCTTTATTCACAACAGACCTGGCATTAAAATAGATCAGCCTGAGCTCAGGAGTCTGCCCTCCCTCTTCCCCAGGACAGCAGGTGAGAGCCAGAGGGTCAGAGCGCGCCACAGCTTGAAGATAGCGGGGGCACGATCTCAGATTATGATATGGCCCTCTGCTCATCCATCTGCTACCATTCCCAATTACTGTGGGGATCGGTATCCCTATCCCATTCCCCTGGGTCACAAGACTCTCCCCGGCCCTCATATTGCCGCGGCCATTGGCCAACCTAGACTGAGACAGGTCCGGTAGGATCTTCCCCTCATTCTGCCGGGCCTGACCCTCCCCCCTCCCTAACCCTTCAAAAAAATTTAAAAGAAAACCCAAGAGCCTCTTTTTGGCACCATGCCACCTCTCGGGGTCCCAGGACCCGTCATTAAGGAAACGGCGGCGTAGGTTTGATGGCCACATCTGAGAGAGGGGGGAAGCTCTCAGGGCAAGTAGCTCATTTCTGGTGTAAGCCATCAGAGGTGGAAATAGGAGTAAAGGACGAGTTGGTTGGAACAACTGCATATCAAGACCACAGAGCTGAAGTAGTGGTTCCTGAGAACATGGTCACCCTCTCACAGTGATCAGGATCTCAGGGGACCACCATCCAGCCCTGGGTAGGTCGCAGGAGGAGAGAAAGTCCGGTGGATGCTAAGATAGTCTGTTGGTGGATAGCTTCGTAGCTCCGGTGATGAGCGGTGGTAGTTCATCTATCTCCATGTCTTAGATGTCATCGCGACCGAGGGGCTGTAGTCAGTCTCCGGTGAAAAAATGAAGGAGGGATTATCAAGATTTAAAGTATGATCCTGAGGGGATAACTGCTATCTCGGGGGCCATTCAGCACATCCCACCTCCAAATTGAGCTTCAGGTGGTCCCTGGTGAATTCCGCCCTCCAGACCAGATACAGGAGGGTTTTAAATGGCGCTCCAGCCTACGGACGGTGGCCATCCCAAAGACCTCCGTTGGGGGGGAAGCTCGATGATCTAGTAGATGGGCAGATGGGGGCAGCAGCCACAGATTCTGAAGCCTCGCCATCCGGACTACCTTTCTAGGCAGTCCCAGGTCGTTACAGCTCCTCCACAGGTGGCTGCAGGACCGGACCGTTTGTCTGTCAAAGGGAGATCGATCAGATCGTTGCAGGTCCGTTGCAGGCTTCCGCACGCCGCGTATCCTAGCAGGCCGCTTAACAGCTGATTTGGAGGCCGCCGCAAGATGCCACCGGCAGCTGCTGGCTGATATATGCTTTCTGCCAGTCTGAACGAGGCAGAAAAGGCAGTAAATTGCACGTTGCAGCCCGCCCATCATCGGCCGTTTTACAGGCTGCCGTGGGGTGCCGCCGGTTGCTGTCGGCCGTTGTAATTCGACCGCCTGCCTGATCGAGCCGTTCCGCTCGGTTGTTTTGAGTCCGGGAGCCTTGCCTCCTCGCCGCCTCGCTGTCCTCTCTAGCACCGCCCCGCTGGTGCTCATTATGGGCTCCACCGAAGCCTCGGAGGGTCCTGTCACCCATCCGGGCTAGGGAACAACAGCCCCCTGCAGGGCCCCATGCCAAACTCGCTCCCTTTGATCTCCGCGATCAGCTGTGAGCGGCCATCTTCCAGGAGGCGTGGCAAAAAAAATCTATATATGCTAGCGATGTAGCAGTGGGAGCTATATTATTACAGGAAAATGATGAGGGGGCATTGCAACCATGAGCCTTGGTGGTGCAGTGGGCTAATGCCTCCTTAAGTAACACCAGCTGCCTGCAATTAGTGCAGGTTCAAATCCCACCAGGCTCAAGGTTGACTCAGCCTTCCATCCTTCCGAGGTAGGTAAAATGAGGACCCAGATTGTTGGGGGCAATTAAGCTGACTTTGTAATAATGCCGCTTGGGGTGTGTGTGAAAGCCCTAATAAGCAGGCATATACATAGAATGAAGGCTACTGCTAAGCTTGTAAGCCGCCATGAGTCTTCGGAGAAGGGCGGGATATAAATGGAATTAAAATAAAAAAATACATCCAGGAAACTCACAGAGACAGAACAACGTTGGCCCACATGGGAAAAGGAGACATGTTCTGTGAGATGGGCTTTACTTACGTGGCACCAGTTCCTGGAAGGAAATACAATCCCCTTCCAGGTCCGGACAAACCACAAAAATTTGGAAACACTAAAAACACCCAGGAAACTCACTCCTAAGCAAGCCCACTGGTCCCAACATTTTCACCGATTCAATTTCACTCTCAAACACTTACCGGGGGGGGGAGAATTTCCTGGCAGATGCATTATCTCGCATGCCCCAATATAACAGCACACGGGTCACTGACTCTAAACCACTTGTGCCTGAACAACAACTGGCAGCACCAGTCACCACCAGGGCTCAAATAAAAATGAAGCTGAAGGTGGATAGCCATACTGGAATAGAATTCCAAAAGTCTTTGGAAAGTGATGAATGGTTCCAGAAAAATAGACATGTGTGCACAATTAAAGATGGACTACCCTGGGTGGGTGAGAAGTTATACATACCTGCCACCCAGAGGATCAATTTCATGCAACTGTGCCATGATACAAAATCAGCAGGGCATTTCGGGTTTGTAAAAACCTTACACTTAACTAAAAGGCAATTTTGGTGGCCATCCATGAAAAAGGACATAGAAAGCTATGTGGGCAGCTGTCAAATTTGTGCGATGGCCAAGAGGCTGCAAGAGAAATTGCCAGGACTGTTACAACTGGTGGCGAACCCCTCAGCCCCATGGAAAGAAATAGCCATGGATTTTATAGTGGAATTACCAGAAAGCAACGGGAATACTGTAGTCTGGACTGTCACAGATCTGTTCTCTAAACAAGTGCATTTCATACCTTGCCAAAAGATCCCTACCGCAAAAGCCTTAGCAAAACTTTTTGTACAGCATATTTACAGATTGCATGGGGTAGCACAACGCATCATATCTGATAGAGGGGTGCAATTTACGTCGGCATTTTGGAAAGAATTTTTATCCCTTTTAGGAACCACCCAAGGACTGACATCTAGTCATCACCCTCAATCGAACAGTCAATGTGAAAAGGCTAACTCAGTGCTTGAGCAATATTTAAGATGCTTTATTAATTTCCAGCAAACAAACTGGACGGACCTACTGCCTTTTGCAGAAGTGGCATATAATAATGCAGTCCACTCCAGCACAGGTTACACTCCTTTTCAAGTAGCTACCGGTCAAAGTTTCAATGCTATGCCAGAACTAACCCCATCCAAACTGGTAATTCCCAAAGTGAAGGAATGGATTGCTCAATTACAAAACATCTGGCCAATCGTTAGGAAAGCTTTAGATGAAGCTAGACAAGCATACAAGACACAGGCGGACAAAAAAAGAGTCGATCCCATACCATTCAGGGTGGGAGAGATGGTATATTTATCCACAAAATACCTTAAATCACTACAACCCTGTTAGAAACTCGGACCAAAATATATTGGACCTTTTCCAATTAAAAGAATCATAAACCCAGTAACAGTTGAATTAGGACTACCCAAAAATCTTACACAAATACACCCAATTTTTCACTGCACTTTACTAAAAAGAGAACAACAGTCACCCCTATGAACAAAAACCCCACCACCACCACCTCCCATCATGGTGGAAGGAGAACAACACTTTGAGGTGAAGGAAATCCTAGATTCCAGGAAACACCATGGATCAATTCAGTATCTAGTAGCTTGGAAACACCTCCCCTCCTCAGAAAATGAGTGGGTCAATAAACACCACGTTAAAGCACCAAAGTTGCTTAAGAGGTTTCATACAGAATATCCAAACAAACAGGGCTAACATTATGTTTTATTTCCTCTACAGATGGACCTATCTTTCTTTTAAAGGGAGAAGATTGTCAGAATCCATTTATATCCCATTCATTAATCCCTATCTGTATGTTCTAAAATCTTACACCCCTCACTGGATTCTGCCATTCCCAAGGAGGAGAAGAGAAGATGTTAATTGACCATCCTTATCCATTTGATGCATGGGTGTTTATTTCAGCCTGCCTGGACGCCGTCATTAGACCAGGGGAAGAACCTTTGAACTGAGAAGAACAAAGAAAGGGAGGCGGGGAGAGATCTGGTTTGTATCTCTGATTAGAATCTGAAAGGGAGGAAGGAAATGTTGTAAAGGCATGGAAGATCCCTCTTCCCTTGGAAGGTTTTGACACCTGAACCTTAATTGATCCGGGGCTGACCAAATGGACTGAGGGGAGGGGATTTCACTCAGGGACACTTTAAAAGTATCAATCTGTAACACAGTTTTCAGATCCTGTCTAGTTTTCCACTGGCAATCATGTTGTAGTAAAAGCTCCTTCTTGAACAATGATGTCTCCAAGAATTCTTCTTTCCTAAGACGTGGATTGGGGTGGGTCCTGACAGTTATACTTCTGAGAAGACAATAGTTTTTGGAAACTAATTATGGTTATGATCAGTTCTTTTGTTTACTTCTTAAAATATCAGTTATATTGAATTAAACAAACTAATGGCCCTGAAGCAATGTACATTTGTATATCACATGGAAATGATTTCTTTTTCTAGTGAAAAAATTGTATCACATATAACTATAGGAATGAAACCTGAATCTGAGCATACAAGCAATTGCTTCTTTCATGATTACATAATATAAATGTTACAACTTATCATAAACACATTCTCATAATGTTTATGCTTGAATATTTTGTAAATTGAGAATGTTTTACTAAATAACACTACTTTCGCTGATTATTAGTCACCCTGAAGAAAAATTATAGTATACATGTTATAAAATAAAATTATTTCCAAGCTATCTTATCTGAATACTAAGGAATTTGCTTTCAAATCAATATGCTTGGCCTAGATCAGGGGTAGGCAACCTCGGCTCTTTTATGACTCATGGACTTCAATTCCCAGAATTCCCAGAATTCCTGAGTCAGCATAGCATAGCTGACTCAGGAATTCTGGGAGTTGAAGTCCATGAATCATAAAAGAGCCGAGGTTGCCTACCCCTGGCCTAGATGAAAGTTCCATTCACTTTCTGTTTGATTTATTTATTCATTATACATACAATTTAGAAACTAGTCAACCTATAATAACTCTGGGAAACTTACAATTTTAAAAGATAAGAACAATACAAAAACCTAAGGAAAAACATGAACAGCCCAAAATATAAATGACCCTCTTGTCTATTAAACAAGTACTCATCTATCACCCCATCCCAAAGAATATTCAAGTCTTTAATAGCTTCTTAAATGTTATTAAAAGTTAACAGAACCTCTGAGGGGAATATCTTTCAAGAGAGCAGACACCCATGAAATGGAAGTATAAGGATCTGGAACCTGCTATATGATGTTAATTAATGGGACTTGAAGTATGCCAATTCTGCCTGATCTCACAGGACTGAGGGAACAACTGGAGATGATTTCTCAAATAACTAGGTCATAAGTATGATGGACTCTATATGTGAATAACTACATTCTGAATTGCACTAGAAGCCAACCAGTAGACAGCACAGCTTATAGAATAGTGGAATTATATAAGCAATACATGGCACCTCCATCACTGCCTGTGCTGCTATATTCTGAACAAGCTGTAGCTTTCAGGTAATCTTCAAGAGTACAGTAATCAGTCATGAGTGACTGGTGTGAATGTCTAAGGTGAAAGTGAGTTTAAAATTATACTTTAAAGTTTCTATGTAAGATTTTGTACTTAAATGTTAGACACACATTTTTATCAGACATTCTATCTATCCACATTTCATATTCTTTTTTAAAAAATCAATGTTATCAACAATGCCATGCACAGTGTAGTTTTCTTCTAATTACCTTGCAATCCTATACATCTCTTAAGCAATCTCCAACAATTTAGGTCCTAAGCAAGTAAGAGAGCTTTGACTAAGTGCTACATTAAATCTTATTCAAACCACTTTCTACTCATTTAATGGAACTTCTCACTTTCTTCCTCCATTCCTAACAAACTCAGTACATCAGCGGTAAGCAAAACTGAACTCTCCAGAATAGTTTTGATTTGCACAGAAGGAATAATAATAATATTGTAACATTTTATCAGTGCAATTGCATCACTGTATAAAATCCTTAGATATTTACAGAAGTAATCATTTATGGAAGCAGTTCTACTAAGTTCTTTAGAAGTAAATTTACAGATGCAATATTGGACTCAGATGAAAGATAACAAAATCTATCCCTGATGCACACACAGCATATATGGATGGGGAAAAATGTGTTTGGTTTATTTTTTCTGTAACTGAATAAGTACCATCCAGTTCAAGAAGAAAAGAATAAATACTATTACCTCTATTTAAAATAGACATACATAGAGTGATATCTCTGGAGAGTGAATGGAATCTTCAACAAGACATGATGATTAAGAAAACACATATGATTATGCATCATGAAAATCCTACTTTTATTTTTGTCCTGAAACCTCATCCAATTATATACTGTACATTATGATATTTGCATTGTAATGTATGCCATTTTCTCCATTAATACCCCATAGATACCTATGTAAACAGGTGAGTCCATTTATTTTCAGCTACCTGCAATCTAGTTTAAAACACAGCAAAACCCTAAGTATTGGATTGTTTTGAGAAACTAGAACTGTACAGACCTCTTTTTCTCCCACCTGGAGAATACTCTTACCTCAGTCTCTTTTTCTGGTTTCTGACCTTAAAGGTTTATAAGAATAATTCTACACAATATTCTAGGTCCCCATAACAGCCAATAAAAGTCTGGGTGAAATTTCCAAGCATCTGTCAATTTCTTCATACTATTTCCAAAAGATGAGATTCCAGACTGCTGAGTTGAACCCCTCCTATCCCACAGACACACAGATTATTTTTCTGTGGCCAGAGCAGGGGGCTATTGTTGATGAAATTTCTGTGGTATCTTGGGTCTGTGCAACATTTTGTTCCTTGTTCTCAGCATTTCAGAATCAGGAAGACATGAATTGCCTTCAAACTGCTTCTGAGGTTTAATGCAGTAAAAATGATAGCATTGTGTAAGTGCTTTCAGTTTCTTTTTAAAGAATGGGGATCCTAACAATTTTTCTTTCTATATGAAACAGCAAGTCAACTAAATTGCCATCATAAAGGTGGGAGAATTACATTGTATTTGTTCTGGTCTAAGTATGATTCTCCAAAATTATAGTTCAATATGGCATTTATTTTAACTAGAAGTTTGACATAACTTCATACTTTCTGAGTTTATTATAAATATATGTGCCACCAGCAAGTTATATTATGTAATTATACTAGGCTCTCTATATTATTAGTAATGATGTTTAGTAATCAATAAGCATGTTTAACTGTTACATTTGTCTGCTAAAAATAAAAATGGTATAAATGGTATGTGATCAACTTTTTCCAATGTTTAAATTGACAAACATACCATATGCATGAAAATATATACATTAAAATTCTGTTCTTCTTTCTGGCAAGAGTATAAACTAGCATCTATGAAAGTTCATGACCAACTAATCTTTGTACACTGTGATCAGACTGCATGACACATATGGCTCTCTAATTTAGTCATGTTCAAGTTTCACATTTTCAGGAGAACACATCCATGAGAATTCCTGTAAGCCTTGCCTGCTCTTGATATCTCAAAGAGTTTCTGCAAATAACCATGGATTCTGTATGAATATCAGCAGGTTCTATGTAGAATTTCTGCAAATAAAGGCATGATATAAATACACAAATAATTTATTTATTAAGCAGCCTGAAAATGTATGGTCCTGGATTATACCTAAGCTAATACACATGTGATATATACATGATCACATGAAGGATTTCCTCCTGTTAATATAAAAACAACTGTAATGAGTATTCCTCACACTTTAAGACCTAAGAAAAGCTTTAAAACTGACAGAATGGTGAAGAATCTTAAATGAGCTGTTGCCTGTGAACATTCATAATGTATCAAGACTTGAAATCCAGATCCACTGCAACCAACATACAGAGATCAAATTTTCTGGGAGGTCAGGGAATTGGACAGTGTCCCCTTCATCTCCAAAGGCTGATGGCTAAAGAATTTGTAATAGTTTGGTTATATGAAACAATTAACAGACACTTTGTTTGGCTACTATAAATTAGTAGTATCAATTAACTGACACTGGAAATTCCATTGCTAAGCAATGTAAAATGTGTTGTTATGTGACTGCCCTGACTTAACAATGATACTTCCAGCTATTGTTAGATGAATCCTACATGATTATTAGGCGCAAAACCACATGATCACCATTTACAATCTCCTGATGGCCTCCTCAATGATTTTGTTTGTCAAAAGTTTACAGCAAAGGTTGCAAAGGTTGATCACATAACCACAGCATGCTGCAATATCATAATTGAAATTCAAGTTGCCAAGCGCCCAAATCACAATCATGTAAATCTCTGTATTAGGATCCCCAAACTCTTCAGGTCACTGTACTAGTATAATTAACACTACTATGAATAATAATAAAGTAATACAATCAAACATTCATATCTGCCTAGCCAAGGTAAGGACTCAAGGGGTAAACAAACATGCCAAGCCAGTGTGAATAATAATAATAATAATAATAATAATAATAATAATAATAATAATAATAATAATAATAATAATAATATAAACAACCAAGGCAAATAGGCATATTGGAAGCAGATAACATCTTGAATGGAAAAGTCAAAGAGTCAACACAAAAGGAATACATCAGAAGAGTCCGCAAAATACTAAAATCAAAGCTGAATGCTGGAAATATAATTAAAGCCATTAATACATGGGCAGTCCCAGTGATATGCTACCCAGCTGGAATTATCAACTGGACATTGGCTGAATTGGAACAACTAGACTGGAAAACACATAAACTTTTGAACATAAACCATGCTCTACATCCATAAAGTGACATCAACAGGTTGTACCTGCCAAGAAGAATAGGGGGCAGAGGGCTACTGGAAATCCACCAAACTGTAGAAGAAGAAAAATGAAGTTTGAATGACTATGTGAATCAAAGTACAGAAAAATTGCTGCAGGCTGTGAAAACAGAGAGCATTATAAAAATAACAGAAACAAAGACAGAATATAAGGAAAAACAGCTGGATGACAGATAAAATAGATGGAAAACCAAAGCTTTGCATGGACAACATTTGAAAAACATTGAAGGAAAATGTGATAACAACTTGACATGGGCTTAAGATGGGAACCATCAAGAAAGAAACAGAAGGCTTAATACTGGCTGCTCAAGAACAAGCACTACAAACTAATGCCATGAAAGCGAAGATACAAAAATCTACTGACAATCCAAATTGCCGACTTTGCAATGACAAAGTTGAAACTGTTTCACATTTAATATGTGAGTGCAACAAAATTGCGCAAACTGATTACAAAGCTAGACATGACTGAGTTGCTAAACTAATCCACTGGGCATTGTGTAAAAAATACGACTTGCCTGTGTCTGAAAAGTTGTGGGAACATAGGGTGGAAAAAGTTGTCAAGAATGAGAGGGTGAAGATCTTGTGGGACTTCCGAATACAGACAGATCGCCATTTGGAACAGAACACGCCAGATATTGCAGTTGTAGAGAACTGAAGTGTACAGCTGATTGATATTGCTGTACTAGGAGATGCCAGAGTCAAAGAAAAAGAACTGGAAAAATATACGAAATACCGTGACCTGGCCATTGAAACTGCACGATTATGGATGATATGTGTAACAATCACTGTTATCACACCTATTGTCATTGGGGCACTGGGAACCATGCCCCAAAACTTTGCAAAATACATCAAGAAATTGCAGCTTCCTGCAATACCTCCAGCAAAGCTACAAAAAACTGTGCCACTCAGAACATCTTACATTTTAAGGAGATACTTGTTTGATACCTAGGATGCTGGCAGCAACCCATGTCAACCATTAGTGCCAGTCAATTTGAGTGTTCAGTTGACTGAGTTTCATGTTTAATGAATAAAAGTTAAATAATAATAATAATAATAATAATAATAATAATAATAATAATAATAATAATAATAATAATAATAATAATAAAAACAAGGCAAATAGGTGGATGTGGAATGCTGCAAGTACATCAGATGGTTGAAGAAGAAAAAATGGCTTTGGAAGAATATCTGAAGGACAATGATGAAGATGCACTGAAATTAGTAACATTCCTAGATTCTTGTGAAGAACTTGATGTGAATGAAAACAACCACCACCTAAATAATTGGCACTTGTGATTTCATATTGTTGTTAATAATAATAATAATAATAATAATAATAATAATAATAATAATAATAATAATAATAATAATAATAATAATAATAATAATAATAATAATAAGTTCAACAATATACTGCAAGGAGGAGAAATTGAAAAGTGGCTAACAACTGGGAAAACCTACCTAATAATGAAAAATCCAGCAAAAGGGGCAACACCAGGAAACTACAGGCCAATTACCTGCTTACCAACAACTTTCAAATTGCTAACTGGTGTGGTAACTGATGCAGTACAACAGCATCTAGTTGAAAACAATCTCTTTCCACACAAGCAGAAAGGAAACCGCCCCAATAGCAGAGGAACAAAAGATCAACTCCTAATAGACAAAATGATCTTGGAAAACTGCAAGAAAAGGAAGACCAACCTGAATGTGGCATGGATTGACTACAAAAAGGCATTTGACTCTCTGCCACATGACTGGATAATCAAGTTCCTAGAAATAACAGGAGTCAGTAGAAACATCAAAAAATTTGTGCAAAGATCGATGGCACAATGGAAGACACAGTTGGAGGTCAATGGTGAAAGACTGGGAGAGATTAATATCAAGAGAGGAATATTTCAAGGAGAATCATTATCACCACTACTATTTGTTATTTCAATGTTTCCTCTGTCAACAATACTGAATAACTCAGGACATGGCTATCAAACATCAAAAATATCTGCCAGACTATCCCACCTCCTTTACATGGATGATCTGAAGCTATATGGGAAAACATCATCTGAAATAGAATCTCTGCTGAAAACTGCAGTGCACAGGAAATACCGTGAAGGCAATTAACACCTGGGCAATTCCAGTCATTAGATACACAGCTGGAATAGTGGACTGGACTCAAGCAGAACTAAAAGCAATGGATAGGAAGACCAGAAAAATAATGACAATGAATCATGCCCTTCATCCACACAGTGACATTGACCGACTATATCTACCAAGGCAAATAGGTGGACATGGAATTCTGCAAGTACATCAGATGGTTGAAGAAGACAAAATGGTTTGGAAGAATATCTGAAGGACAATGATGAAGATGCACTGAAATTAGTATATCAGGAAGGCTTACTGACTACTGGAAAGACCAAACTGGCCTACAAGAAAGACCAAATGAAGAACAGAATAGAGCCATGGGAAGACAAAGCACTACATGGCCAGTACATTAAAAAAATAGCTGGGAAAGCAGATAATAACAAGATCTGGCAATAGCTAAGAGCAGGAAAGTTGAAGAAAGAGCCCAAGGGACTAATTCTAGTTGCACAAGACCAAGCCTTAAGGACAAATGCATACAAAGTCAAAATTGAGAAGACAGCAACAGACAGTAAGTGCTGCCTATGCAAAGAAGCTGAAGAAACAGTGGACCACCTGGTAAGCTGCTGCAAGAAGATCGCACAGACTGACTACAAGCAGCGGCATGACAAAGTAGCAACAATGGTACATTGGAAGATCTGCAAGAAATATAATTTGCCTGTAAGCAAGAACTGGTGAGATCATAAAATAGAGAAAGTCATAGAAAATAAACTGCTCTTGGACTTCAGAATTCAAACAGACAAGCACCTGCAACATAACAACCCAGAGTTACCAATTGTTGATAAGAAAGAGAAAAAAGTCTGATAGTGGACATGGCAATGCCTGGAGACAGCAGAATAGATGAGAAAGAACTGGAGAAAATAACAAAATACAAAGACCTACACATAGAAATAGAAAGACTGTGGTAAAGGCAAGCAAGGATAGTACCAATAATAATAGGCACCTTGGGTACAATCCCAAAGCAACTGAAGCACCACTTGAACACCATTGACATTGACAAATTCACCATTAGTCAATTGCAAAAGGTAGCCTTACTAGGAACTGCTTCCATCCTGCGACGATATCTGTAATACCATCAAACATCCACATCTGCCTATCCAGGTCCTTGATAAGGACTCGATAGGTAGACAAAAATGCCAAATCCAGTCTGAACATCCTGCTGACTGTGCGATGATCAATAATAATAATAAAGCAAATGGAAGTTGAACGATTGTGGGACAAAAAATCAATGGTAGTATCAATAATAATAGGATCCCAATGGGTTGCTGAGATACATGAAAAATTTGCACTTATTAGACCTGAATATTCTGACTTTGTAAAAAACCACCTTACTCAGAACTGCCTATATATTCACACATTACCTTAACACCTCTTAGGTCTTCGTTAGGACTTGAACTGTTAAGTTTTTACCAGTCCCAGACTGTGAATTGAATTGAAGATTAAATCTTAAATAATAATATAAATTATATAATTACTATTTAATAATAATAATAATAATAATAATAATAATAATAATAATAATAATAATAATAATAATAATAATAATAATAATAATAATAATAATAATAATAATAATAATAGCAACATTGACCCTTGGGATTAATACTGACCACTTTGGAGAAACTACATGGAAGAATTTCCATACATTATGCCTGCCTGGAATGCTGCAACTTAAGCAAAAGTTTATAGTTTAAGTGATAATAATGCCTTTTTTCAGTGATTCGTGTTATGACTGCAAGATGAAATGAAAGCATGAAAATACAAAATGTTTGAACCTTTCCAATGAAATGTTATTTGATTCAAAACTTACCAAATTTGAAAGAAAATTCCAGTATTTTCTTTTAATTCAATCTTCAACAATTCTACCATCTTTGGCTCAAAATATTTGAATTCAGTTTTAATGTCCTTTCTTCAAATCTTTGCAATCTGTATGATTTCTTTTGGACATAATTTAATTTAATTAATGTATTTTTATTTTAAATTACAGTTTAAAAAGTCCAAATTAAAAAAAAACACTTGCATAGAAATTTTAACAATTAAAATGTATATTGAAAACAACTGGATATATTTTTAAGTGAACAAGACTAGGAATGCACTGCATGGAAATTACAATGTGTTAAATAACAACGAAAAAGAGCTATTTAATACACTGAACTCACATTGCTGCTAAGAACAGTGAAGAATTTTATTCAGGTTCTCCAATATTAGATGTATGAGTTCACACTACAGTACAGACACAATCTATATTGTTCATAATAGGGGATAACTAGTAGGTACCCAACCAGCAACAGAAGATGTGATTTCTGACTTTTGATCACTCTGAAAAAAAGAAAATTTCAATAGATGTTGTTATCTCATTGCCCTGGCAATGAACAATAATATAAGACTTGAGCAGCAATATCACAGAAAATATAATCCTATTTTTACATACCTTTCTCAAAGTACCTTCTGAAAGACAATATTGTGGAGAAAAATGTCTTAAGAGAATATTCCAAAAATGTCTTCCTTCCATTTTTATTTCCAAATTATGACCCAGTTTTCATAGTGCTTAATATTATTTTATTCTTATTAAACAATGAGCTTCACTTACTTCCTCAATATTAGTTCTATTCAGATTAATTTATGCAAGGAAAAAAAAACAGTCCATCCTCTTTAACCTGAAGAATTCCACTATGAAAATAAAGGAATAGAACACAGAATGACAGTGGTAAATTGAACAAAACAGTTAAATATTTTGAACGTTTTACCATGACACCTTCAAACTTAGAAGTAACTATTTTTAATCAGTTTAGAGAAGAATATAACCCCCTGCATCCCCTAAATGTTTTACCTAAATTTCATCAGGACAACAGTTTTTAAATTTTACATTATTTTACTAGGACAGAAGTAGGGTTTCAGGTTTACCCAATTTGGAAGCAATTTCCCTTGGAATACTGAGTGCTGGACCACATTTCTGGCATTCTTTATTTGCACTGACCAATTTGATAGCTGGTTATCTATAAAAAATGCATAAGGCAGAACTGCCAAATTAAAATGCAGTCTACTTAGTGTAACCAAAAAACTTTATGCAAGGCATTTCTGCTTGAATTTCAGAGATTGGTTCAGTGGAAAAGCAGGCTGGTTTAGGGTAATTGATCTATAGTTCATTATTGTTTAATGTTATATATCATTTGGCTGACAGGTTTAGGGCTAAACACAAAGGAGCACCTTTTGCTGCTTCTGTTGATTTTAAATCTGATTCTGACTCTGTTCTGAGTTGGAAGCCTCCACAATGAAGATACTTTTTCAGCTACGTTTCAGGATTCATTGTATCTCTCAAGGTTACATTATAGATTGATTTTTTTTTCAAGATATAAAGGAGACTATATATTAGCCCTTCTGTTTAAATTTTATATTAATAACATTTTATATTAATTTGTTGGTACAAGCAATCTCTTCCATTTCCTAGCTATGACTAACAAGTTCCTGTCTTTGCTTCATATTGCTCTGAAGAAAAGCTTGTTATTAATTATTCCAAAAGTAAAGCCATTGTATTTTTGAAGTGCCCAAGAAAATATAGTTAGCAGATTAATGGATGTAAGATAGAGCAGTTCAAAAAGGAATAAGGAATGTGGGTCTTGTTTTCTAAGCCTTCTAGGAGGGCTCATATTATGAGTGTTATAGAGTCTGCCCAGAGGAGCCTGGCTGTGATTCTTAGGTTGTTTCTTCTCTGATTATTACTGGAAGCTAGTTATAGGTTATAATAAATAAACTAGCTGTATGTCTGCTTCTAACTCATCATAGAATTATTTTATTCCTATTGTCTCAAGCATTAGTTATTGATGCTTGTGCTACTTACATTTTTATTATATAAAATGCCTCCCCCTGCACCCAAAAATGGAAAATATAAATGGAAAATATAACAAACAGCATGAAATTCCATCAAAAGAATAATAAAATAAAGAGTATGGCAAATTTTGCCAAACACCAAGGAAAACAAAGCTCTTAGTAGTCAGTATCAATTAAATCTAGACAAGGAGAAAATCTCCTTACCACTGAGAACTTACTGCAATCCACAATCCATCTGGACTAAACAGCCTCCAGTCCCCCAATCATCTTTGTTGCTCTTCTCTGTACTCTTTCTAGTTGTTTTTTTTTGGGGGGGGGGTTTACATCGTGGTGACCAAAACTGGATGCAGTATTCCAGGTGTGGCCTTACCAAGGCATTGTAAAATGGTATTAGTACTTCACTTGAATTTGATTCTATCCCTCTATTAATGCAGCCTAGCACTGTGTTGGCTTTTTTGGCAGCTGAAGCACACTGCTGGCTCATATTTAACTGATTGTCCACTAGGACTCTGAGATCCCTCTCACAGTTACTACTATTGAGCAAGGTACCACCTATACTATACCTGTGCATTTGATTTTTCCTGCCTAAATGTAGAACCTTACTTTTTTCACCATTGAATTTCATTTTGTTAGATAGCGCCCAATGTTTGAGTCTGTCCAGAGCCTCCTGTATCTTAAGCCTATCTTCTGGAGTATTGGCTATTCCTGCCAGCTTGGTGTCGTCTGCAAATTTGATGAGTTCCCCATCTATCCCCTCATCCAAATCGTTGATGAAGATGTTGAAGAGCACTGGGCCTAGAACAGAACCCTGGGGCACCCCACTACACACTTCCTTCCATGCAGTTCCATTAAGGACCACACGCTGAGTACGGCCTGTCAGCCAGCTACGAATCCATCTGGTGGTAATGCTATCTAACCCACATTTTTCTATTTTATCAAGTAATAGGTTGTGATCTACTTTATCAAATGCCTTACTGAAGTCCAAGTAAATTATATCTACAGCATTCCTCTGGTCCACTAATTTTGTCACTTGGTGAAAGAATGCAATAAGATTTGTCAGGCATGATCTGTTTTTGACAAACCCATGTTGGCTTTTAGTGATAACTTTGTTTGTATCAAGGTGTTTGCTGATTTGTGGTTTGATTCTTTTCCAGAATCTTCTCAGGTATTGAGGTCAGGCTGATAGGTCTGTAGTTTCCTGGATCTATTTTTTTCCCTTTTTTGAAGATGGGAACTATATCAGCTCTCTTCCAGTCCTCTGGCAGTTCCCCAGTGCTCCAGGATCTTTGAAAAATATAGTTCAGTGGTTCTGAGATCACGTCTGCCAGTTCCTTGAGGACCTTGGGGTGTATTCGTCTAGGCTGGACAGGTGCTCACTTACCATTTTCTTGCCTATCTTAACTTGCGTTTCTATTTTGTTTATTGTGGCAATGGTTTTGGTAGGTTGGACTGTTTTTTTTCCCCTTTGTGTAAAGACAGATGCAAAAAACGAGTTAAATAGCTCTGCTTTCTCCCTGTTGCTTGTCACCTTCTTGCCACTTTCCCCCACTAATGGACCAATCATTTCCTTAACTTTTTTCTTGTTTTTTATATGTTGAAAGAAGCTTTTTTGTTATTTTTGACTTTGGTCGCAAGACTTAGTTCATTTTGAGCCTTAGCTTCCCTCACTTCATCTTTGCAGGCACAGGCTGTTTGCTGATATTCTGCCTTAGTTATGTGCCCCTCTTTCTACTTCTTATATTTGTCCTTTTTATCTTTCAATTTATCAGAGAGTTCTTTATGCAGCCATGCTGGTTTCTTTTGAGAGCTGTTATTTTTCTTCTTTATTGGTATTGTGCTAGATATCTCACTTTTCAAAATTTCCCAAGCTTCTTGAGTTGTTTTCCCCTTTAGGATTCTCATCCATGGAATTCTTCCCACGATCTCTCTAAGTTTATTGAAATTAGCTCTTTTAAAGTCCAAGACTCTAGTTTGACTGTGTTCTATTGCTTGTGCTTCCAGAATGTTGAACTCCAATATTGTATCCAAAAGCAGGGGTGATAACAGAGAAGGCACAACTTTAGGATTCCATGAGAAGGCACTATTTAGTTGATGAAACTTAGAGATATTATAGGATAGGCAAAAAGCAGTCCTATAAATACTATTGCTAATAATAATACGCTTTTATTTTATTTATCTATATTTATTCAATTTGTATTCCACCTTTATTGTTCTTACAAATAACTCAAGGCAGCGAACATATCCAACACATCTTCCTCCTTTCACAACATGAGGTGAGTTGACCCAAAGTCATCCAGCTGGTTTTCATGGCTAAGGTGGGACTAGAACTCACCTTCTCTTGCTTTCTAGCCTGATGCCTTAATCACTAGACCAAAATAATAATAATAATAATAATAATAATAATAATAATAATAATAATAATAATAACAACAACAACAACAACAACAACAACAACAACAACAACAACAATGTTGGAAGGGATCTTGGAGGTCATCTAGTCCAACCTCCTGCTCAGGCAGGAAACCCTATTCCATTTCAGACAAATGGCTGTCCAATCTCTTCTTAAAGACTTCCAGTGTTGGAGCATTCACAACCTCTGGAGACAGGTTGTTCCACTGATTAATTGTTCTAATTGTCAGGAAGTTTCTCGTTAGTTCTAGGTTTTTTCTATCCATTGCTTCTTGTCTTGCCTTCAGGTGCTTTGGAAAATAGCTTGACTCCCTCTTCTTTGAGGCAGCCCCTGAGATATTGGAACACTGCTATCATGTCCCCCCTCGTCCTTCTCTTCATTAAACTAGACATATCCAATTCCAGCAACCATTCCTTGTATGCTTTAGCCTCCAGTCCCCTAATCATCTTTGTTGCTCTTCTCTGTTCTCTTTCTAGAGTCTCAACATCTTTTTGACATCATGGTGACCAAAACTGGATGCATTATTCCAAGTGTGGTCTTACCAAGGCATTGTAAGTGGTATTAACACTTCACATGATCTTGATTCTATCCCTCTGTTAATGCAGACTAGCACTGTGTTGGCTTTTTTGGCAGCTGCAGCACACTGCTGGCTCATATTTAAGTGATTGTCCACTAGCACTCCAAGATCCCTCTCACAGTTACTACTATTGAGCAAGGTATCTCCTAAACTATACCCGTGCATTTGGTTTTTCTTGCCTAAATATAGAACCTTACTTTTTTCACCATTGAATTTCATTTTGTTAGATAGTGCCTGTCAGAATCCATTTATATCATATTCATAAATGGAATGTTTCAAACATTATCCCATGGATTCTGCCATCTCCCGAAGAGAAGAGGATAGATGTGTATTGAACCGGCAACAGGCATTTCAAAGGAAAAGGAGAAGCCTTTTGAACTGGGGAAACAAAAGGGGGGGGCTAGCATCTGGTTTTTGTCACGGTAGACAGCAATAAACAAAAGGGTCCTAACTTCCTTTTTCCCACAAGATGGACGAGAGGAAGAATGGGGGACTGACCAAATGGGGATTAAGGGGGGTTAAACCGGGAACTCTTTATAAGGGTTTACATTGTGGTAATATTAAGCCCTGTCTCATTTCCTACAACCAAGCATGTCATAGTAAAGATTTCTTTTGGACTAAGATCTGTCTCCAAGAGTTTTTGTCTTCCTAAGACGTGGTTTGGGGTGGGTCCTGACAGTGCCCAATGTTCAAGTCTGTCAAGATCCTTCTGTATCTTAAGCCTGTCTTCTGGAATGTTGGCTATTCCTGCCAGCTTGGTGTCATCTGCAAATTTGATGAATTCCCCATCTATCCCCTCATCCAAATCATTGATGAAGATGTTGAAGAGCACTGGGCACAGAACAGAGCCCTGGGGCACCCCACTATTCACTTCCCTCCGTGTAGATGCAGTTCCATTGAGGACTACAGGCTGAGTATGGCCGGTCAGCCAGCTACAAATCCATCTGGTGGTGATGCTGTCTAACTCACATTTTTCTATCTTATCAAGTAGTAGGTTGTGATCTACTTTATCAAATGCCTTACTGAAGTCCAAATAAATTATATCTGCAGCATTGCTCTGGTCCTGTTCTGTTCCCCTCTCCCGGAGTACAAACAGACAAGACTAGCAAGAGTTAATTCTACAGACTAGTTAATTGCCTTCTGATAAGGCCTTGGCAGCAAAATAGGCTCATTATCTCAAACTTCAGCTGGAATGAGATAATATCCAAGTAAACAGTCCAGTAGCAGATGTATAGAAGCGTTGCCAAGAATGCAGACCAGGGTTTCAAACATGAAGCAGAGTTCCAAAGATGTGACCAGAAGTTGTTTAAACTATTGTTCGTCACAAAGTTCTGAGAGCAGCCACACCCCCTTTATACCTTATGGGGTGTGGCTCAATGACTCAGCTACTCCCTGGCCCTCCTACCCAACCTACGTTGCTGCAGACGCTTGGCCCTGCGTCTTTCTCGAGGGTCTAGCCATGACTCATCTTCGCTAGACTGCTGCAGCTGTTCGAGCACCCTCCCAACCTGGCTTCTCCCCGGCTGTTCCTCTCAGCCTCCAGATGGAGACGGAGGCCTTGCTAGAGAGGAGGGCCCCGGAGAGGGAGGCCTTGCCAATTCCTCCCCATCATCCTCAGAGTCCTCTTCCTTGGTTAGGACAGGCGCGGGGGTCAGGGCCACAACAGGTCCACTAATTTTGTCACTTGGTCAAAGAATGCAATAAGATTTGTCTGGCATGATCTGTTTTTGACAACCCATGTTGGCTTTTGTTAATGAGTTTGTTTGCCTCTAGGTCAGGGGTCAGCAACCTAAAACAGTGAAAGAGCCACTCAGAACTGGTTCCCTCACAAAAGGAAAAACTGGGAGCTGCAAAAAATGTGTGCACATGCGCGTACATGCGTGCATGCTCAGAACAGGGTTTGACTGAAGAGTGGAGCCAAGGCGAGATATGCACCTACCCTGCATATTTGAATTGATTGGTTGAACTTTTTTAGTCCCACTTTTTTTTTTGGACTGCACATGGCAGAGGACTGAGAGCCACAGGAGACGGCTGAAAGAGCCGCATGTGGCTCTGGAGCCGCGGGTTGCAGACCTGTGCTCTAGGTGTTTGCTGATTCGTTCATGTTTTATTCATCTTTTATTACTGTTTTCTGTTTTTGATACTGCAATATATATATATTTACTTTATCTTTAATTTACTTTATGTATTTATACTTTTTATCTGTCGCTTAAAACTACCTGGAGCTATTTGGTATTTACTAGCTGTAATTTTAATAAAATAAAAATCTTTATATTTGTATTGTATTTCTGTATTTAGGGTGTAGTTTAACATCAGGAATTCAGCACCCTTCCCCCTTTATATTAAGTCTGGGAATCTCATTAGATTGTATCACATAAATAATTGGTTTGAGTAGCATTGAAGATTTAAAAACTGTGATTTTAATTTTGGAAAGCAGAATTTGCCTCTTTCTATAAATAAGTTCCTTGGCAAGTTATTTGTACTTTAACATCTAGGGTTTTTCTTCCAAAGAATATGTTTGTTATGAACAGGTATTTTTATTGTAGCAGACACTGGTATGAGGACCCTTCACATTCTCAAAATTCCGAATGTGTATACTCTTAGAGATCACTTATTAGAGAAAGTTCTTAGCAAGATGGTCAAAGATAGACTGGAAGATTAAACCTAGCATTCCCTTAGGCCATTATAAAATATGCCCGAGGAAGACCAATGAATTTTGTATACACCCAAGCATAAAATGTGTGTTGTGATTCAGGGTCAGCCTGTGGGTTCGACAGTTGGGTCGGACGACTCAGAGGAGGAGGAGGGGGGTGTTGAAGAGCTTGCTGATGATGGCCTTGAGGCTCCGCAGAGCCCTCAGCTGGGCCCCTCCCACCTGGTCACGATGGAGACCCAGCTGTGTGAGCCTGACAGCGTGGATGAAGATGACCCACAGCTGGCCCTGTTCAAGGACGCCCGACGCAGGAGGCAGTCAATCAGGAGTAAACAGAGGAAGGCAATGGGGCACCTCGGAAGGAGGCAGAGAGAAGCCATGCCCTGAACTGTATAAAAGGGGAATGTGTGGGAGGGCTGGTTTGCTGAAGGCAACCGCTTGAATAGTTCCTGTTTCATAGCTCCTGTTTCATGGTTGGTGTCTTGTTTTGCTCTGTTTTATGTTAATAAATTTGGCAGGCTTTATTCCAGCCTCTTGCCATTTATAAAGGGGTTGTCCCTGCTTTTTCTGCAGGGCCAGTAGCAGGCTGGTACAGAACAATGTGTTACTTATTCCAGTAAAATGAAAAAGGACAAGGAGTTTTGTTTTTGTGCATAATTTGTGAGACACAAATTCCAAAATCTCACTCCAGCTTTTACTTATTTAGAATAACATCAAATTCCAAATAATTTATTTCCCTGAGATTATTCTGTCCTCATCCTCAACGAAGATCTATGTGATCAGCTATGATACATGAAAATACTGACATAATCAGTACAGTCAACACTACATCACCAGAATTATCTTATGCTTATTCTGAAACATATTTAAGTTCAATTGTGAAGAAAGAGGGAAACAATAAAAGGTTAAATTTGTATTCACGTTTGAGAAAATGATCTGCTGTCTGAATTAGCAAATCTGTTTGCCTCTGAATTCAAGCTGGAAGCAAAAAGCTGTACCTCTGAATTCCTGAAAATTTGTCCCATGAATTTGAATATTCATAATATGAGAGACTCAAACTTCTAATAATTGTTCATAGTCCTGATGAGTCATCAATATATTTGATGTAGTTACTAAAGATTATTTTTAATAAGCTATCAATTGTGGTAATGTACATGACTTCTGTAACATTTCTATCCAAAACTTGAATATCCTCTCCCTAAAATCTTGAACAGATGAACGTCAACACCAGTTCTGCACCAAGAACTTAGACAGCACTAAGAACTCCAAGGAACATAAACTCTGAATATGATTCAATGATGAAACCCAGGATTTTACTTGTTTTATTTAATGACAAGAAAAATGTACTTGTATTTCTTAATCATTTCTTAATGACAATTCATAGTAATTAACATGACAGGCAGGTTTGTCCATTCTTATTTTTTTCCTGGTTTTTTAAATTTACCTTGTATTTATCTTTTACAGCTCTAACAAGACTTTGGCATTGCATATAGGTTCAGTGTTGAAAGATTTCAGCAGATATATATTTATACACAATAAAAGAGGTAAAGATTTAGAACATTTTACATATTGGAGAAGAATATTGGCAATGCACATGACAAGTAAGCAACAAGTATTCTTTTTTTGATGGCCTCTATGATTCTCTATAGAGAAGAGCAAGTCACTAAACCTGGAGGCCAGCCAAATAGCATTAAACAACAGACTCAACACAGCCTATCCAAAAGTGGCATCTCCCAAAGTAAAAAAATAATAATCCAATGTGTGATCTCTTATGAAAGTGGACTGATGTGACCATCTAGTAATCTAGTTCAGAATATGGAATCTGGTTTTCTGAAAGGTTTTAGAAGATTTAATGGTTCTTGAAGAATGTATATGAGGTTTTTTTAGTATCAGAAGTCAAGTCAAGCCAGTTTCTAGCAGAGCATAGATAGCATAACATACAAAGCTGATGAAAACCATAATAAAAATGCTGTGAGGAGAACTTTCTTTATTCATACAGATGGCCAAGGCATGCCATTATAAAAATAGAGTAAGTCTTTTTTGTTCACAAATGACAAGCTAGATAGGTTGATGCCACCTTCAGCAGAAAAGTTATAAACATATTAGTTTCTACAACATATAAAAAGTGTAACATGCAGTTCACTAACTCACTTTATAGAGGAGCTGGCTGAACAAATGTGTCCCTGAAAAAAGGTCTGTATCTATGTCTCAAAATCTTGCCATCAGTTCAAAAGGAACTGTCAATATACTTGATGGAGTAATGAGGGTTCTAAGAGAACTATTAAAAGTGAGCAACTATTGCAAATATTTTACAAGCTGGTGTCATGGGGAAAGGATGACAAACTGAAGAAAAAAAAGATAATTTGGACTTATGCACGAGCATATGTGATAGCTCAATTTTTGAAAATGACAAACTATTAAAGTGAAGCAGAATTACATGAAGGATCTACATAAAAAGCTTATAGGTACATTTCCAGGAATCATTCTGTTCTGTCAGAAATTAGACTGGAAATAGTGTAGATTTGAAGAGAGAATCTATTCCAAGTCTGACTAGTCTATCCAGTAATTATAATCTGTCTGTAAAAAACTATACCTAAATTCTAATTGCAATAAAAGTAATCAGAAATATTATCAGATTATAAGTAATTTTTTGGACCAATAGCCCAAATTTGTAATTTTGACAGCATGCTTAATCAAAATATCTACCATCAAGAGTTTACATATATTTTGTGTGGCCGCCATGATGTATACAAATAGTCAGAAAACACCAACTTATAAAAAGACAAAAGCATGTATTTATCCTTTCACTCATTACATTCTTTTTTCTTGAGAAGTTTTATATATTCTATATGAGACTTTGAGGCATTTTGGAAATACATAATTCTGCTCTGCACCAATTCCATTGATTTAATTTTCAAACAGAAAACTTAAAGTAAAGGAGGGGCAAAGAGTATGGCAGTTATCAATGGAAATGTCTGTGAACACAGTGGTGGCTATAAGCATTATGATTCATGCAATCCTCGAGTTACAACCATAACAGCCTGCCCATTACAGATGAAAGTGCTTTTCAACCAGTGGTACGGGTACCACCTGTGGTACATTGGCACCTGGCAGGTGGTACGTGACAATCCTAGAAAATTGGTAGCGGGGGAGGGGAATGAGCTGAACCAGTGGCAGCACTGCACAAGCCTAAGCGAGAGATGGCTGGAGCTAGGCGACTGGTGGTACTCGGATGTTGCTATATCCTAAAAGTGGTACAATGGGTGAAAAGGTTGAAAAGCCCTGCTAAAAGAACTGCCTAACTTAATGAGTACCCATTCCTGCTTTCCCCCCCCCATTAAATGAACAGGTAGATCATTAACTAAAATATCAAGTGCCTCAAGGGTGGGGTGTTATGACTCAGGGCCAGCCGGTGGGTCCGGCAGCCGGTTCAGATGTATCGGATGACTCAGATGAGGGGGAGGAGGAGGGTGTGGAAGACGAACCGGCTGATGATGGCTTGGAGGCTTCGCAGAGCCCTCAGCCGGGGCCCTCTTCTCAGCTGCGTGAGCCCGATAGTGCGGAGGATGATGACCCACAGCTGGCCCTGTTCAAGGACGCCCGACGCAGGAGGCAGTCGAGCAGGAACAAACAAAGAAAGGCTGTGGGACTCCTCGGGAGGAGGCACAGGGAGACCACGCCCTGAACTCTAAGTAAAAGGAGTGTTTGGGGAGGGGCTGGTTGCTGAAAGCAACCCTTCCGCTTGAGGATTCAAGTTCCTGTGTTTCTTGTTCTGTTGTTTTGCTTGTGAATTAAACTTGGCAGACGCTTTGCAACCTCAGACGCTCTCCAGTCTCTACTGCTTGAACAGGGGTTTGCCTTATTACAAGGCCGGTAGTTGGCTGGTTCAGAACATGGGGGAAACACTAGTGCAGAGACATGCCCACCTGCCTCCAGCCACCCAAGGCCTCCCCCATCCCCTGAGATACCTCATGCTCTGCTTTATGCCACTTGGGATCCTCATAAGCACTTGGACCTCCCCACCCTTACTCCCATTACTGATTGCTCACTTACTTTTTAAAGATCTTCAGAACTTAGATGGTTTGGATATGGAAGTAGGACAGGCTGCTCCATTGCTGGGCCACATGGCAGAATTCCACAAGCGGCTGTCTTTTTCTGAGACATAAGTGAAGCTCCTGGTTTTCCTTTCCTTACTAGTTGCTCCCTCCCCAGCATCACAATTAATGCTAGAGAAGAAAAGGCTAACAATTAGGCAGGGAAAGAAAACCAGGAGGATTTCTTTTTGCTGGTGGTAGCATTGCCCCCCCCACCAGCATTACCTGTGATATGCTTCAAAAATGAAGGCTAGTGACCAGTGAGGAAAGAAAAACCTAGAACTTCACTATCGTCTCAGAAAAATATGGCTACTTGTGGAAGTCTGCCACGTGGCCCAGCAATAGAGTGGCCTGTCCTCCTTTTGTATCCCTGCCTTCCAAGCCTTGGAGATCTTCAAAAATTGATGGATTGGTGAGAGGGGAAAGGTGGAGAGAGCATGTGAAACATGGTGGGCTGGCAAAACAGACCCAGTACCTGTGGGGACCAAACAGAACAGAATAGGGTGAAATCAGTGGGGGCACGCTGCAGTGTCTCTGTGGTCAGTACTAAGGCCAAACAATGGCAGGAGTGCTGCAACAGATGTGACCATGGGACTGAGTTGTAAGTACCTTTGCGAGATTTATCATAACTTTAACTGTTGAGTCAAGGACTACCTAAGTGGGCTGGAGTATCTTACTTTAGTATCTTACATATTCAGTTTTAACACATTGAGCCTATAATCCTGCTGCTTACTATCATCTATGGAACTACTTATCAACAGACAAGTGTAGCCTTACACCAATAACATGACATGTTTTTAATACATGGAAGGGAAATTTGTGCATGGACTTGGATATAACTTTAGTCCATAGAGGAAAAAATACATCAATTTGGTATAGTCATTCAAGTGCTGGCCTAGAAACCAGGAAACTGTGAGTTCTAGTCCTGCTTAGCCATGAAAAACCAGCTGGGTGACTTTTGGCTAGTCACTCTCTATCAGCCCAATTCATCTCAAAGGGTTCTTGTTATGGGAAAAATAATAGAAGGAAAAAATATTGGTATGTTTGCCACCTTGAAGTGTGTGCGTGCGTGTGTTTCTGTGTGAATAAATAAATAAATAAGACAGAATAAAAATCTAAATTAAAAAGTTAGCAGAATGATGTACTACACAATTAGATGTAATTTATTTACATTAAAATAAATATAGTTCATAAAAATCTCAACCTCAGAATATTATTACTTATTTATTTAAAACAGTGTCTGAGGATTTACCAAGCTCTGTTCACATGTAAAGAGAGACTTGCTAGGAATTCTAGCTTATTATTAAGGTATTGAATCACTTTTCCGTATGGTCAAACAGAATAAGCTTGCATACCATTACCCTTTTAGCTCTGTCCTTGAAATATCATTCACCAAAAAAACAAAAAAAATAGAAAGGAAAAAGTTTCAGATTTTATTTTGTTAGGGAATCCCACAAGCCAGTAATCTTAGTTTAAGATTCTTAAAACCCCACAATTTTCAGTCTTGTTTAATTATTCCTTTGGATAAAAGGGCTCAGATAGGAATAACTGGCAAATATGCAGAAACCCAATTATAAACAATTACTTCCAAATTCACAGCATTTTTAGTTTATTACATGTAGAGGTAATCCTTGACTTACAACCATTCAAAGTTACAACAGCACTATATTTAGTGATTTATGACCAGTTCTCACACTTATGACCATTGCGTTATCTTCATAGTTACATGATCAAACTTTGAGTGTTTGGCAATTGACATGTATTTAGAATGCTGCAGTGTCCCAGGATTCTGAAATTGTCATTTGCAACCTTTTAAGGAACGTGTGATAAGCAAAGTCAATGGGAGAAGCCAGATACATTTAACAACTGCATGATTTACTTAACCAGTGATTTGCTTAACAAACATGGGAAAAAGTTCATAAAATAAGGCATAACTCACTTAACTTGCTTAGCAATGAAAATGTTGGGCTGAATTGGGGTTGTAAGTCGAGGATTCCCTGTACCTGTTATTTTAATGTCAATAATTTAAAACAAAAATAATACCAAATAAAAGGTTTCTTCATTTTATTTTTAAGAGGCTATTTATGGGCAACAATGTAAAAGAAAAAAAATACAGACAGGTTAAAAACTTGATAGATGTTCTCACATTAAACCATAGTTTTATTTCTGTAATGTATTTTTAAATAACAGCAACTAGTCCTTTATGTTACAGAGGACTTTGAATGTATTTTTCATAAAACAAAATAAATGCAATCACCTAAGGATCCACATTTCTCATTGATCTGTAGAAACCTGTCTTGAATCAGCTGCATGCAATAGGAATTTAATGTCTCAGCCTTCAGAAAAGCCAAACCTCTATGTAAACTTTAATACATACTCAAGGAATCACATCTTTAAGTATCTTCTGGTTTTTCCAAGCAAAACAACCTTCTGATTAACTTAGACTGTATAGATGTATATATATGCCATTAAATTTTGGCACAATAATAATTATACATAACTTATTTAAATCAGCTTTGTAATCCATTGTTTATCCATACAATGGAGAAAAATCAGATCAATTTAATCTCATTTTTCAAAAATAGTTTAAGTTTCTCTAGGAACAGAGATTGAGCTAATATACTGTATAAAATCTTTTGGAAACAAAAGTACACTATAACTTACTGAGCTAATGCCGAATATTGAATTGTCATGTAATTTTAGTATTCTGTTATAATTAATGTTCCATTTTCATACAGTTCAGCAGATAATTTGCTTAAAATTGACACGAGGTAGACTTCATTAGAGAATGCAGTTTATTTTTTTAATATTTTAAGCAGAGTTCCTTAAAACACCAAAAATAATTCAGCAATTGCTCTTCATAAAAAAGTGATATTTATTTAAAATCAGAATGCTTTGTATCTCAATGTTTCCACTGACATCCATTATAATGCTAATGAAAAATCTTTGTAATTGTAACAATAATCCAAAATGCATTCAGCACAATTCAATATTTTTTGCTTCACAATGAACAATGATTTTCATTAATCTCTCTCCCCCATCTTTAATAACACTTTTTCTTATCCAATACACGTTTTCAGAATGCACACTAGAGTTGCACCTATATATGGGTACAGGTTAATAGCAGCAGTTCTAATACTTTACCAAGTGCAATTTGCAACATGATTTCTTAAGTAAAATAATATCCACAGATAAAGACTTAGTAGTTATGCGACCCCCGAGCAGATTCCAGCTGGGTTGAGCTTCATGTATGAAGGCAAAAGGTACTGTTTGGGTACTGTGAAGCAAGCGCATGATTTTTACAACAATGTCTTAAAAGCAACCCCATCAACACTTTTGGAAGCTGCAGAGGGATCTGGAGAAGGAGAACATCAAGAGGATGAAGATGGACAGATAGACGAGAATGGTACAGGAGGAGATCAAGCTGCAACTCTTTTGGATGATCCTAGAGAACAGAGGGTGACGCGTGCTGCCTTAAAACGCTCAAAAAAGAAAAGAAGATAGGACTAGTAGAAATCTATGGAACTTACACAACATACTGATAGTCAAGTGGTAGTTGTGTTTTTAAGAGTTTTGGGATGACATGTATGGTAACAGAATCTTTAATTTGGAATTAATGGGCAATTTACTACAGAGGAAGAGGAAGAAAGTTTTGTGGGTTAATGTGGGTTAATCTGTGTAAGAATTATCTATTATAGCCTATTTTGGCTAGAGAGGTTAATAGGGATAGGGGTTTGTGATGTGTAAATGAGAATATGTTTAGGAAATAGTGAATTGTGGAAGAACATAGATGGGAATGACGCTAGTTTTCTTTTATTTTAGTTCTTTATACATATTTAGTATTATTAAGGATTGGTTTACTCTATATAAGCTAGAGAGTGATGGATTTTAGAGTTTATAATTGTTAGTATATGATTGTTTATGATTGCTTTTTAGATATATACCTTGTATTTTGCTCTGGGAAGTCGGGGGGGGGGAGGGGGGGAGGAGGGGAGGTAGGGGGGGAGGCAGGGGAGGGAGGAGGGAGAGGGGGAGGGGGAGATAGGGGGGAGGTAGGGAGGGGAGGAGGGAGGGGGAAGGGGGGGTTTTTTAAAGGAAAACTGTATTTTAAAACTTTTCAATAAAAAAAAAAAAAAAAAAAAAAAATCTTTTGGAAACAAAAGTACACTATAACTTACTGAGCTAATGCCGAATATTGAATTGTCATGTAATTTTAGTATTCTGTTATAATTAATGTTCCATTTTCATACAGTTCAGCAGATAATTTGCTTAAAATTGACACGAGGTAGACTTCATTAGAGAATGCAGTTTATTTTTTTAATATTTTAAGCAGAGTTCCTTAAAACACCAAAAATAATTCAGCAATTGCTCTTCATAAAAAAGTGATATTTATTTAAAATCAGAATGCTTTGTATCTCAATGTTTCCACTGACATCCATTATAATGCTAATGAAAAATCTTTGTAATTGTAACAATAATCCAAAATGCATTCAGCACAATTCAATATTTTTTGCTTCACAATGAACAATGATTTTCATTAATCTCTCTCCCCCATCTTTAATAACACTTTTTCTTATCCAATACACGTTTTCAGAATGCACACTAGAGTTGCACCTATATATGGGTACAGGTTAATAGCAGCAGTTCTAATACTTTACCAAGTGCAATTTGCAACATGATTTCTTAAGTAAAATAATATCCACAGATAAAGACTTAGTAGGAGGTTCTCACATTAAATCACATTTTTATTTCCACAAGTATGAGCTGAATAATGTTTTATTGTTATGCATCTAAAAGAAACATTTTAAAACCCTCTTGGATTCTGAATGAGTGCTATTCCATTGCAATTTAATTTGTTTATACTATCAGGAATACTATAGGTTATCTCTGGCTAGCTATTCAAAGCATACCAAAAGGGTATTAATGTTGATCAGTTTACTGTTTGATTAAAACAGGAGTCTTCAAACTTGTCCCATGCCTGGCTGAGGAATTCTGGTAGTTGAAGTCCACAAGTCAGAAAAGGGACAAGTTTGAAGACCCCTGGATTAAAATATACTTAATCATCTTTGCTGCTAAAATGTACTAGGCCGGGGGTAGGCAACCATGCCTCTTTTATGACTCGTGGACTTCAACTTCAATGCTGGCTCAGGAATTCTGGGATTTGAAGTCCACGAGTCATAAAAGAGCCAAGGTTGCCTACCCCTGTACTAGGCTAAGGTGGAGAAATAAGTCTCACCCATAGCCCATATTTTTGATTGCCCAATTCTCCACTTTATTGTATGTGAATTTATTCAAACCAATGCCAATTTATATATTTTGTTCCATATAGTTATTGCCCATGTGTAGCACACAATACACCCAGGAAATTATTAACTCTGCTGAGACATTTTTTATATTTCAATTTAATCCAAATCCCAAATTAAATTGATAATCCTGTGCATTCTTATTATTAGACTGCTGTAAATTTTTGCTTATCAATATATCTACAATAATTTAATGAAAAATACTGCAATTTCAGCTGATACCACTTGTTTTCCCTTGGGCTCTCTAGAAATATGTTGGAACCTCAACTCTTAGCGGGGAATCTTGGCATCTGCAGTCCTAACATTGCTTTAGTGTGCTAGTTGGAGAAGAGTCTATGCTGTTATGATGAAACAGTACTAAGTAACTTTTGAAATTATTTACTGTGAATAACGTTTTGAAAATGCATGACAGGCAACACATGGTGCTGTATGTATATATCTATAGATATGAATGACTTTATATACTTTTAATGTATTGTTAATAAAATATAGTTGCTTTATTTTTAAATGATATTTAAGTGAATTAAATGATAATTATTTTTTATTTATTGACTTTTACATTACATGAAATCATATGAAAATGTCTTCCACCAAAAAGGCTGTAACTTGGTTTATTGCATGTGTAATTCCAGATATTACATCTCTCAAAAGAAAATATATATCTAAACAGAAATAAGGTAGGCAATATTTTACTCAGGATATGTGAAAAGAGAAATTGTGATTTATAACTTGCATATTAACGTATCTATGCAGCAACCTGTAATACAGACTGAAGCTCAATATGTTAGATGTTTAGTGCCAGCCATTGGCAGTTCCCCAAAAGGGTCATCAGATGGAGGCAAAGAGGTTTCTTTGCTTCCACTGATGAGCCAAGGGTCCCGGACCCACAGCCCCATTGGCGAGAGAGTTTTATGGTCAAGGAGGGGCCAAGACCCCCCATAAATACCTCTGCACGAGGGGCTGCTCTTTGTTCTCCATTTTCCAGTCTCCAGTTCTATCTCTACTCCTAACCTCTATTTTAGTCATGTAATCCTAGCTTGTTTTGTTTTATTTTATTTCTCTCTCACATGCAGGCATGAATGCTTTCATGCCAAGTATTTCTTTCTCTTTGATCTATCCCGAATAAAACTAATATGATTGCATCTCTGCGTGATGCCTTTGCTTGGAAGCTCCTTTAACGATTCATTGTGAGAACACCTCACAAGTTGGTAGTCAGAGCATGGTTTAAAGGAAAGCTTCCAAGCCAGCCAGGAACTAACCAATAAGATGTCTGGAGGACCCGGCTCCAATCCATTTATAACAGATGGCAGGACTTCTACTATCGTGACCAAGAGTCATCGATCGAAGACAGCCTCCCTGCCTACATCCAAGACTTCAGTCCCTGAAGCAACCTCAGCTGCAGATGAAAGCACAAATGGCCTTCATCCCGTCAGAGGATCCAGCAGAGCGTCTAGGACCCCTTCACATGCCTCTCTACAACTGAACGCCACAGAGGAGAGCATAGAAGGATTACAGACTGTCCAAGGCTGCTCAGATGCTGCAGAGACGGACCTGGCTGAGGCCAAACGCCGCGTGAGTAAACTGACTGCACAGGAACGTGAAGAGCTGCTTAAAGAAATCCTTGCAATGCAGGAGGAGGGAGGGGCAGCCCAGGGAACAGCTCAGAAAGCCTTAGAACCCCTGGTGAGCCTCTCCCTAGAGACCACGAGGCCCCCAAATATGGCGCCCACCTCCCTTAGTGACCCCGGGACCCCAAGGCTTTTGGCGCGAACCCGCCCCCCCAGCTGTGAGCTACAGCTTCCTGGGGCAAGCGGAAACAAGATGGCTCCGCCCACGTGGTCTGGAACAGGAAACAAGATGGCAGCCCCCTATAAGCCCACACGGTCTAACAAAGACTTGATTTCTTTAAGTCTGGAAAGCCAGCAATCCCTGGCTTCCAACCAAAATAGCCTGCAGTCCCTGGCGTACAGCAGAAATGACATGCAATCCCTGGCTTCCAGCCAAGACAGCATGTATATTACTGATTTCTCACCCCCACAAAGCCTAAAATGCTATGATAGCAATGAGATCTGCCCAGCCAAAACTGTTACAACGGCTCTCCAGACAGCAATGCAAGCTCTGGCCACTGCCTTAGAGGCTAGCAAGACAGCGGCCAAGCAGACGTCGGGGGTGCCCACCCCCCCTCCAAGGCCTCCCATCCTCTCCCCAGGGCCCAACTGCCGGGGGGAATCCAGCCTGCAGCCTCCCAACAATCAACCCCCGAGGCCTCCCACCTTCTCTTCAGGTCTTCATGACCAGCGAGGGCAAAGAAAAACAGACAATGATGAAAACCCATGTGCTTGCAGCAACAAGAAAGGGATGCCGGCCGGCAAATCTGGGCTCCGCCCCCCCAATGCCTCATGGGAAGAAGGGAGAAACCCTGAACAACGCCCTCCCCCGGGTCACATGGTTCCCGGGCACGCCCACCTGGAGTCAATAAGTACTCAAGAAAGGATTCCCTCCTCGACCACTAGAGGGAACCCTTTCACTGAAGGACTCACTTCAGACTTAAGCATTTTTCCGCTTCCTTTTACATCAATGGACATATCAAAAAATTTTGAAAGTGGGTCTGATAAGGACTCTATTCCTGTAACAAATTTGCCAAATGATTTTAAAAAACTACAGCTGGATGGGGAGAATTATAGCAGTTGGAGTAAAGATATACAGCTACATCTCTTAAAGAATGGGATTCTACAAATGGTTCGGAACCCCCCCCTCCCCCATGGGGACGTCAAGAAGAGCTGCGACACTTGCAGGCTTATTCTGCTCTACTCAGTTCTCTGGACAATAACTTGTTCCCAAGCATTCCAGCTGGTCTCAGAGCTGCTGAGGTCTGGAAACTGTTATACAATTTATTCAACAGCAATACCATTGGTTCCATCACCAGATATACAACTGAGCTTTATACAACCAAACTGAAGTTTGGTGCCAGCATGCCTGAACATCTTGCAAAATTAAAGGCACTCAGGGCAGAATTGATTTCCAGAGATTTTCCTGTGTCTGATGTGAGCATGCTCTCCATAATTTTTACTTCTCTAGACAGGAGTTGGAGCAATTTCATTGTTTCACTCGAAGCGGTCAAGAGGGAAGACATAAATCTGTCCTACCTCACAGGGAGACTGATCGAAGAAGATCGGAGAAGGAGAAATGCTGGAGAATACGCTAGAGTCACCACTCAGCAAGCCAGAAGGGGGCGCCACAACTCAGAGCAAATTAATGCTCTGCTTAAATGTTTCATCTGTGGCTCTGAGGAGCACCTCAAGAAAGACTGCCCCCATCAACATCAAGCCCCTAAACGTGGTCCCAATCAAGTAAGAAGCAAAGGGGGAGGAAAGGGGCGTGGCAGGGGCAAAGGAAATTCACTGCATACTTGTTCCCTCACCCCCACAACAAGGGCTGATAGCTCCACTGACTTATGGTTACTGGACTCTGGAGCTTCTTCTCACATTACTAATATGAGTCAAGGTTTTAAAAGGTTAAAGAAAATTAACTCATCTGTCAAGGTTGCAAACGGTGACACTGCTCCAATTGTTGGGGAGGGTTTTGTTTCTCTACCTGGACTTGGAAAAGTAGAGGGTGTCTTGCACGCGCCTTCTATAGCCAACAACCTTTTGAGCATCACCAAATTGTGTGACGATGACAAAGTGGAAGTCCTATTTCGCAAGGGGGGAGGTCATGTCACCCGGGACCAGAAGGTCATTGGAAATATTACAATAATAAATGGCTTGCCATATTTTTCTCCCAAGCCACCACAGCCTGCCCCAAGGCTTTCCAAGGGCAGTGTGGGCAAGAAGCCTGAATCTCAGCAGGCACCTGCAGCACCACTCAAAGCAACCAGAGCCAAGAGAGTGTCAATAGGGAAGCCTATTCACGATAAGTGCGCCCACTTATTGCACAGAAGGCTGGGTCATGCAAGCTTCCCTGTAGTTAAAAAGATGGGAGAATTTGCTGAGGGAGTCCAGCTCAAGGACTGTGACGTGTTTCTGGACTGTGCCATTTGCAAGAAAACAAAGAGGAAGGCTGCTCCTATATCAAAGGTGTCATCCCGTAAGACTCAACACCCTTACCAACTAGTACATGTTGATTTGGTTGGGCCTTTTACACCATCCCTAGGAAAGAAAAGGTATTTTCTCACTGCCGTTGATGATTTTTCACGTTACGGTCACGTGTATATTCTCACAGAGAAATCTGAAGCCTTTGACGCCATAAAGTCGCTGTACAACTTCGTAGAGACTCAGTACAAGACCAAGATCGCACAGTTGCAGAGCGATCGCGGGGCTGAGTTCATGTCTCAGAAGTTCCAGGACTGGGTAAGGCGTAAGGGCATCCGCCATTTTCTAACTGCACCGTTCACCCCGTCGCAAAATGGTGTAGCTGAGAAAAGGAATGGAATCCTGCAAACCATGATGCGTAGTCTGATTGCAGACGCGGGTGTCGCAGAGTCATACTGGGGGGAGGCAATTCATTATGCCAATTACACTTTAAACCGCACCTGGAGCAGTGTCGTGAACCAGACCCCATATTTCCTGGTTCACGGTAGGAAACCAAATCTGGCACATTTGCGTGTGTTTGGCTCCTATGCATGGGTACACATCCCCAAGCAGCTGCGGAAGAAGGGGAGATCTGTTTCCCAGAGACTAAGGTTCTTGGGCTATGCTCCTGGCTCCAAGGCCTATCGTTTCCTGGGAGAAGGGGGCAGGCCTGTGACTTCCCAATCTGCCTCTTTCGAAGAGGACTCCAATTGGACTCAGATCCACTCAAATGATCTGAGCCCATATGTCAACCGACCCAGCAAGGACACCCCGACCGCGACATCACCAGAGGCGACCTCGTACCCTGCCACCGACGAAAGTGAGGAACAAGACGAAGATGCGTCCAGTCCCATGGAGGAAGACACACCGTCTCCACCCCCAGCGACACCTAAGAGACCCGCGGAAGAAAAGAGCGGTGAGTGGCAGAAGGTAAGGAGGTCAAAGCGGTCCAACAAGGGGGTCCCGCCAAAGAGAATTGACATTGGCCACATCGCGTCTGTCAACAGCGTTGTGGTCACCCCAAAATCCTTCTCTGACATCCAGGAGCTGCCCATCGAGGAGCAGGAGAGATGGCAGCTCGCGATGGAGAAGGAAATGCAGAGCTTAAAACAACTCAAGGTCTTCACCCCCCAGCAACCTCCAAAGGAGAGGAAAGTCATTGGCACAAGGTGGGTTTACAAGGCCAAACCACTTGCCAATGGCCTCTACCTATACAAGGCCCGTTTGGTAGCCCAAGGCTTCGCTCAACGTTATATGGAGGACTACTCGGAGACTTACTCTCCAACCGTCCGGGCAGAGAGCGTCAAGGCCGCCCTCGTGACTGCAGCCGCTCTGGGAGAAGAAGTCTTCCAATTTGACATCCAGACGGCTTACCTCCACGCCAACTTGGACCGGCAGATCTACGTGAAGGCTCCTCCTGGCTACCAGCAAGAAGGGGGAAATACATGGTTGCTTCACAAAGGGTTATATGGTCTTAAGCAGTCAGGGAAATTATGGTATGACTGTCTTAGAAAGAGTTTAGAACGAGTTGGTTTCTCAGAATCTCATGCAGATCAATGTGTTTTCACACGCAATTCCAAGGGAACCACAGAACGGGTGTTAGTTTATGTGGACGACCTATTATATGTAGGGCCTAACAAGGAAAGGTGTGATGAATTTGCCAAGGCCCTGGAAGAAAAGTTTACTCTGAAGTCTTTGGGGCGGGTTGACAAGTACTTGGGTGTGCATATTTTGGCCACTAAAGGGGGGTTCGCTCTATCTCAAAAAGAAAAGATAGAGGAATTACTGGCCAAATGCAAAATGACAGAATCCAATCCTACGCATAGCCCAATGCAAAGCGACTTTTACAACCACACCCATAAGGACGGTCCTGAGTTCACAGATAACACGCTCTACAGATCTGTGATTGGCTCCTTGCTATACATCAGCAATTGGAGCAGACCTGACATAGCTTTAGCTGTGAATCTATTGTCCAGGCACGTGGAACACCCAAAGGAATTCCACTGGACTGCTGTCAAAAGGGTGCTCAGATACCTAAAGGGCACAGCTGATGCTCTTCTCATGCTAGAACCAGAGAAGGGGAAGACGGCCCAGCTCTCCGCTTACTCAGATGCAGACTGGGCTGGCGACTCCAAAAGTAGACGGAGCACTTCTGGTTTCCTCATATTGCTAAATGGCTGCCCAATACATTGGCATGTTAGGCAGCAAAAATTTATTTCTTGCTCCACGGCCGAGGCTGAATTTGCTAGTCTGTCAGACACGGCCAATGATTTGACTTGGTTCAATGAGCTGATAACAAACATCTGGGCATCTCCCCCTCTGCCCATCCAAATTCTAGAGGACAACACTGCCGCAATTGCAATCTCGGAGGCTTATGCAGTAGGCTCCAGATCTCGCCATATAGACATACGCTATAAAAATGTCAGGCACCTTGCGAAAGAGGGTTTTATACATGTTGAGCACTGTAATACAGCTGACCAGATAGCTGATCTGTTTACCAAGCCTGTTCCCGTTGACCGGCACAACCTTCTGTGTAAGCGTTTGTGTTTGGCCTTCTGAATGTTTTTCATGCATGTCCATGACACCTGCTCACCCCTTACATGCATTCACTGGTCCCTGTCATTGGCTGGCAAGAAGGGGAATTGTTAGATGTTTAGTGCCAGCCATTGGCAGTTCCCCAAAAGGGTCATCAGATGGAGGCAAAGAGGTTTCTTTGCTTCCACTGATGAGCCAAGGGTCCCGGACCCACAGCCCCATTGGCGAGAGAGTTTTATGGTCAAGGAGGGGCCAAGACCCCCCATAAATACCTCTGCACGAGGGGCTGCTCTTTGTTCTCCATTTTCCAGTCTCCAGTTCTATCTCTACTCCTAACCTCTATTTTAGTCATGTAATCCTAGCTTGTTTTGTTTTATTTTATTTCTCTCTCACATGCAGGCATGAATGCTTTCATGCCAAGTATTTCTTTCTCTTTGATCTATCCCGAATAAAACTAATATGATTGCATCTCTGCGTGATGCCTTTGCTTGGAAGCTCCTTTAACGATTCATTGTGAGAACACCTCACACAATATTTAATATTCAAATCTTATTTGCAGTTTGATTTGTTGGTTCTCCTTTTCCTGTCAATATAATATTATTCTAAAGGATATTTTAAAGTGCTTAGCCAGTTAGATGCATGTAAATAATGTTTTTGTGATAGTATATTGTTAGGCATATGATGATAGCCTACATATTGGGTTGGAAATATATAAGCCATGATGATGTTGTAACTTTAAGAAGGTAATTGATCCATGGGCGGGTGAGGTTGCTCATGGCCATAAGAGGGAGCTAGAAACGTAGATTCTCTCTCTCACTGGATCTCTCTGAATATCTGAATTTGCTGATCGCTCTATTATTGCTTTTTTGCTCTGTATCTGCATAACTGTGTTTTTGACCTCTGGACTGGTAAGAAGACTTTGTATTAGGATTTGTACTTTGACTGTTTTTTTGTGTATGACCTGGACTGTTTATTTTTGACCCTGCATTTTTGTTCTTACACCACCTTAAAGTAAACTACTTTCTATTTTCACAACTCAGTGTATCTTGTGGTTACTGTGATCTCTTACTGCTCTCAATACCCTTCCTTGTCTGTGCAACTCTTTGGTAGCACAAAGAGACCTCTGCACAACAATACCTAACATATATATTACACATTAAAATAGCAACATTATGTATTTTGCAACAAATGCTTCATATGAATTCACTGCAAAGCTGAAAACTCAAAGGAGCGAAGTTATCAAAGAATTAAATACAGACATGAAGCTTACACATAAAACTTAAATCTGCGATATGAGTTATTAATATCTAATAAGTTATTTAATTTAATTACTTGCTTAGTTTCAAAACAAAATCAACACTTTTTAAAAATTTGAAACAGGCAGGTAACATGAAAGTTACTAACCTTAAAAGAAAAAAGTGTTGTTTAAACTTATTATCCTGCAACTTCTGTTATTTCAGCAGAAATAACTTGTTAAGAGCTGTTTATAAATTAACCACTCTAAAGTAAATCGTGTTATTTGTACCAAGCTTTTGTATCCACAGAATACTCCTCTGTTCTACAGAATTAATTATACTTGGAAAATTGTAAGACTAAAACTCAGTTAGCAACTGTCTTTCTTAGCAACAGAAAGTCTGGGCTCAATTGTGGTCAAAGATCAAGGACTACCTGTATATGAAACCTGGACTAATTTAGACAATAATCACTTGTTGAAGTGACATAAAGATCATTCAATGATATTTTTATATAATATAGGTAATCATTGAGTTATTAACATTCATTCAGCCACCACGACGTTACAATGGTATCGAAGTACAGGACAACTCATCCTTGAAGTTCAGTAAGACTTTCTGACAAGCAGTTTTGGCTAACAAAGGGAAACGTTTGGTCTAAGAGTATTTAATATATTGCTCTAATCATGATGAAATTCTGTGTGTAAAATGCAGGCATTCTTCACTGGATATTATAAGAATAATATTTTTGCCACTGGATTTTACAAAGCATTTTCTTTATTTAAGATATCTAGAAGTAGAGTTTCTGAATTCATATCACATTCTGCATACTAAAATATTACTACCCAAAAGCAAATTCGAGTAGAAAGTTGTGTGACTTGATTCATAAATGTACATGAATATCTACATCATTTTATTGAACAAATAAATTTTGTAGATCATGTGATTGGAAATAACATATGGTACTTAAAAGACTGAGAAGCAAGCCACTATCTTAAACATACCTTAAACATCTTTTATCCAATGCTGAATACAAATATGACCTACTTATCTGATGTTAACAGATAACCAATCATTTGGCTCAAAAAGCCCAAATGAGATAATACCCATAGTATTTCCTTGCCAAACTAATCTAATGCACTTTGGCCACAGGCAACTTCTATTATTTTTCAAAATAGCTCAGGCAGTTGCTCATTCACACAGTTCAGACTAGTGTATTAGTCAGCATTTCTATAAATGAAACCAAACTCCACTTTTTCCTTAAGTCCTCTATGCAGGCCAGATTAAAAGGGGTGGGATGTTATGAAGATTTAAAGGATATAAACAGTGGGAGAAATCAGTAATTTCCTCAATATTTATGTCAGTCTCTAAGATTTCTAATACTCAAATAAAGACTCTCCAGGTTTGAACAGCTATTATAGTGAAAGATAAAGTTTTACATCACTTGTAGGAAATTTAGGAGAAGGGTGGAAACACCGAGAGAAGATAGATACAGAGATAACCTTTATTGTCATTTTTTATTGTGGGCACATTGGCACACATTAAAAATGAAATTTAGTTGCTTGGTCTCAAAGTATATACATACATAACACTCATTTAAACGTGCTATATACAAATATGTATAAACCTACACCCTTACTTACCAATAACGTATACATATTAATCACTGTCCATCTTGAATACATAACAGAAAGAGGAAGCTACAAAAGAGGAAGCTTCAGAGTTCACAAGGTTAACACTGTATGGAATGAAACTATGACTGAATCTGGATGTTCTGCTGCTCTTCCCTCAGCTTGCTGATAATTTCTCCAAAGTAAACATCCTTTTTTCCCAACCCACTAGTAAGAATACAAAGCAAAAAAAGGTAGCTATTTTTTTTCTCATCGTCAGCTGCAGCTTGAATAAGAAAAGAACCAGGGATACATCTACCTTGCTACAGCTCTGTGAAAGTTATTCTGCCTGTTCTTTAAATTCCCTTCACTTAACACAAGGATAGGGATGAAACTGGAAGCAACTTACAAGTCAATTTAATTCTTGTAAACTTCTAAGGATAGGTCTACTACGTAATAATAATAATTAATCAAATGGTACATTAAATTTGAAAGCTCATGCCAATGTGAATGAAAACTGATTATTATGGTCAATTTGTGTTATAATAAATTAGAGGTAGCAATCAAAACTGCGATAGAGGCATGTGTTTTGCCAGGGAACACATGCCTCTCCATATGTCCCTGCATACTATTAACAAAAATGAGTACAGAAGACAAATTCCTACATGAATTTTCCCTAAATATTATAGTATTAATATCTGATAAAGTGTATTCTTCCTTGTGAAAGTTCATGCTACAATTAATTACTTTAAAGTTTTTTGCCTACACTTTCTGTAATGTTTGGTTAATGGTTTATGCTTTCATTGAGTCCCTTCTCCAGCTGGTCCATCCCTCTTAATCAATTTTGCTATTGCCCATTACAATCATCTCTCTCTTTGGGTCAAATTTGAATCACTGCCTAGAGAAAGGGCATATTGAGTAATGGCAGCTATTCCTTTTGTTTTCTCAATCCTTACTTGCTTAGAGAACACACATGTAGAGGCAATGAAAACAAAACAAAACAAAAAAAAACCAGGGAGGGAGACAGATTTAGGAGACTTCAGAGGGTAGAGGTAGTATCCCTATCCTGGAGGTAGTATCCCTATCCTGGAGCATTGACCCTAGGTTCGTACCCAACACCACCAGTTCTTGCTCAAAATGCTCTTTCAAACCTCTTTACACATTTAGATTTATTTATTAAAGAATTCAACATTGTATTTTATTAGATTTAGATTTCATGATAAAGGCAGCAACATTTAAAAAATGTTTCAGTAGAAATTCTTCTCCTGTTTTTATTGGAATATGTGTTATATTTCAAAACCCTGACTATACAAGGCATGCTAGGGAAAAAAAACCCTGCTAAATTATATGTTCAGGAACATCACCAGACAGAGAAACACACTCAAAAAGAAGTTGAGTCTTAAGAAACATCTCATCCTAACAGATAAAAAAGAAACTGGAGGCTTGATTTTGGCTGCAAAGAAGCAATCAATCAAACTAATGCAATCAAAGCCAGAATGGAAAAAAAAATCATCAAATGATTCAAAGTCCAGATTGTCTAAGGAAGCAGAAGAAACATTAGATCATTTGCTCAGTTTGTGAAAGGATATTATACAAACTAATTATAAATAGCATTTCCCATCGCCCTGTGTGCTCACACAGAGAGGGCCTCCTCAGGGTGCCGTCGGCCAGACAATGTCGGCCCTGGGAGCTCCGGATGGCCCCAGACCTTCAGTCCTTTTGTTGTGACCTTAAGAAATATCTTTTCCAACAGGCTGACCTGGACTGATGATAATGGGGTTTTAATTATGATTTTAAATGTTTTTATTGGTTTTAGTGGGACTTCGACATAATTTAATTCTTTTTTAATATTTGTATTTATTGTATTTTATTGTTGTTAGCCGCCCTGAGTCCTTCGGGAGATAGGGTGGCATACAAGTCTCATTATAAATAAATAAATAAATAAATAAATAAATAAATAAATAAATAAATAACGTAGTTGCCAAATTAATTCATTGGAACATCTCTAAAAATACATTTGCTACATATATATGTATTTGTCATACAGCTATAAACAATGACATAACAGTCACCAAAATGATTCACTGGAACATCTGTAAAAATTATAATTTTCTAGTAATGAAAAACTGGTGGGAACACAGAGTTCAAAAAGTAGTTGAAAATGAGCAGATTATAATATTGTTAATTACTGAATATAAACTGGTAAGGTGTCAGGACCTACTTCACCCACATCTTAAGAAAGCAGAACTCTTGGAGACAGTTTTTTTCCAAGCAGGAACTTTTACTAAGAAATAGGAGATAACAAGCATAATAGACAGGATCTGAGGGATTCCCTTACAGATCGATATTTTTAAAATGCCCCCAAGCAAACTCTACCCCAAAGTTCATTTGGCCAGTTCTAGATCAGATAACATCAGTCCGGTTCCATTTGCAGCACAATCATTTCCACCACTCTTCACACCTCTCCAGAGAAATAAACCAGATACCGAAGGTTTGTGAGTCCCCTCCCCCTTTCCCTAGTTGCCCAGTAAGGAGAGGAGAGTTCAAAGAGATGCATAATATAGAAAGCAATTGGTTACATTGTAATGGATGGCAGACAGGCAAATGAACAAAAGGTTACATTTAATGGAGGAAGTGAAAGCAATAAAGCCCGCATGCCTATCCCCTCTCCCCCTTGGGAAAATGGCAGAATCCAGGAGAAGGTGAGATTAGATTTTAGCTCAGAGGAGATAGTTAGAAATGAAATATAAATGGATTCTTTTATAAGGTCTTCACACATACACATCAGATTTATCTGTGGTTGAAAAAATGAAAATGTGGATAATTTAGCAATATCAGGGGATAGTAGAATAGAAGGCAAAGTGTCAGAGAAGATAACAAAATATCAATATCTGAAAATCTGAAAGATTATGACATAATCCAACTGTGGCAGTTCCAGTGGTTATTGAAAGACTGGCAACCATACCAAATAGCCTTGGATGGCACTGAGAAAAATCTGTGCATTGACAACATTTTCATCTGTTAATTACAAAAGGTCACAATGCTTGGATATGCACATATGCAACATTCCTAGATTCTTGAGAAGAACTCAATGGTGAAAGACTGGGAAAGGTTAATATCAAGAGAGGAATATTTCAAGGAGATTCATTATCACCACTACTATTTGTTATTCCACTGTTTCCTCTGTCAACAATACTGAATAACTCAGGACATGGCTATCAAACATCAAAAACATCTGCCAGACTATCCCATCTCCTTTACATGGATGATCTGAAGCTGTATGGAAAAACATCATCTGAAATAGAATCGCTGCTGAACACTGTCCGTATATATAGCCAAGATATTGGAATGGAGTTTGGCTTGGACAAATGTACCACACTTACTCTCAAACAAGGAAAAATAATGAAAACTGAAGGAATCAAGATGCCCCACGAAAATAACATTAAGAATCTGGATGAGGAAGATTACTACAAATACTTCAAATACAAATACAAATACTTCAAGCTGACAACATCAAGCACACTGAAGTCAAGAAAATGATTAGAGGTGAATACATCAAGAGAGTGAAGAAGATCTTAAAGTCCAAATTCAATGGAGGAAATACCGTGAAGCAATCAAGACCTGGGCAATTCCAGTCATTAGATACACAGCTGGAATAGTGGACTGGACTCAAGCAGAACTAAAAGCAATGGATAGGAAGAACAGAAAAATAATGACAATGAATCATGCCCTTCATCCACACAGTGACATTGACAGACTATATCTACCAAGGCAAATAGGTGGACATGGAATTCTGCAAGTACATCAGATGGTTGAAGAAGACAAAATGGTTTGGAAGAATATCTGAAGGACAATGATGAAGATGCACTGAAATTAGTATATCAGGAAGGCTTACTGACTACTGGAAAGACCAAACTGGCCTACAAGAAAGACCAAATGAAGAACAGAATAGAGCCATGGGAAGACAAAGCACTACATGGCCAGTACATTAAAAAAATAGCTGGGAAAGCAGATAATAACAAGATCTGGCAATAGCTAAGAGCAGGAAAGTTGAAGAAAGAGCCCAAGGGACTAATTCTAGTTGCACAAGACCAAGCCTTAAGGACAAATGCATACAAAGTCAAAATTGAGAAGACAGCAACAGACAGTAAGTGCTGCCTATGCAAAGAAGCTGAAGAAACAGTGGACCACCTGGTAAGCTGCTGCAAGAAGATCGCACAGACTGACTACAAGCAGCGGCATGACAAAGTAGCAACAATGGTACATTGGAAGATCTGCAAGAAATATAATTTGCCTGTAAGCAAGAACTGGTGAGATCATAAAATAGAGAAAGTCATAGAAAATAAACTGCTCTTGGACTTCAGAATTCAAACAGACAAGCACCTGCAACATAACACCCTGGCCTTAACAATTATCGATAAGAAAGACAAAAAAGTCTGGATAGTGGATGTGGCAGTGCCTGGAGACAGCAGAATAGACAAGAAAGAACTGGAGAACATAACAAAAGACAAAGACCTACACATAGAAATAGAAAGACTGTGGCAAAGACAAGCAAGGGTAGTACCAATAGTAATAGGCACCTTGGGTGCAATTCCAAAACAACTGGACACCATTGACATTGACAAATTCGCCATTAGTCAATTGTAAAAGGTGGCCTTACTAGGAATTGCTTCCATCCCGCGAAGATATCTGTAATACCATCAAACATCCACATATGCCTATCCAGGTCCTTGATAAGGACTTGATAGGTAGACAAAAACACCAAATCCAGTCCGAACATCTGGCTGACTGCGATGATTAATAATAATAATAACAACAACAACATAACATTGAAAACTCATGATTAGTCTATTACAAAAGGCAGCTTTACATGCAACAGATTATATCCTGGAACAATACCTTTAACACCGTCAAACAACATTTGCCTATCCCAGGTCCTTGGGAAGAACTTGACAGGTGGATAAAAATGCCAAACCAAGGCTAAACATTGGGCTGACTGTGCAATCAACTGTAATAAGAGTAATATATTCTGCCTGGTTCCCAGCAACTCTGTTAGAACCCTTCTTAATTAGAAAGGGAAAATATATGAAACAGGCTTAATAGCATCTTGATAGTATCATCTTCTGAAAGGAGTCTTACAAGAATAACCAGCATTACTGCACCTGAGGGTTTGATAAATTAAGGAATCAAGAACCACTTGGATTTCCTCTAAGATCTTTGTTGCTAATAGGATATCCAGTTATCCAGCAGGTCTTCACCCTTTTAGCCTCCCAGAAAGCCATCAGGACCTGTTTTTTATTTTACCCAGCTGATGGGATGGAGTAATTGGAGCCTGTTAATGATTGTTGGGCATCCTAGGAGAATGACTGAGAAGCCAAATATCTATGGAGATTCTCAATCATCCAGGTAATGATTGTCCTAAAGATGCTTTTCAAAAGACAGCTGGACTTTCTTAGTTTGTACCTTGAAAACATTTTCACTTCTGAACTGAAGAAGCTTTTTGGATGAGAAGTGAAATGTTTTCAAGGAAAAAACTAAGGAAGTCCAATTTGCCTTTTGAAAAGCACCTTTGGGACAACTGAGAAGCCAGTTTTTACTTTTTGTTTTGCTTTATAATTTTCTTATTACTGTAAATGTTGTAAATCACCCAGAGTTGTACTCTTAGATGGGAAACTATACAAATATTTAAAATAAATAGTACGATCTTGAAAGTCTACCAAATATGTTTTCTTCTAATGCTTTCCTCTTTTGCGGGACTTCAGACTCTCCCTGTTATGGGCTTGCTTTTTGTTTGCTGCTTCCTCTGTGGTTCCATGTTCTGTTAGATACTGTACCCCAGCAATCTACTTGGCAAGGTAACCAAGAAAGTGATAGTTGATGGTTTAAAAGCCACTGAAAGATCCTAGAGATCTACCAAAGTCTTTGAGGACATATTCTCCACTATCTATCCCTGCATAGCACACATAAAAGTAGTTCTGAATTGGGATCCATTTTAATGGGAAGTGAATCACTTTCTATAAAAGAGTTTGTAAATTTGTCTTGTTGTAATAATCATTTTTGTACTAGAATTTGAACAAAGAATGAATGTTATATGAAAACATTTAACTATTCCAAGTAAAATAACTTGTTCCTTTTGGTAGAAAATAGAATATTTCCATTTATATAAAATATGCAGTATTTAATAACATATGTCATCCTAAAGATATCTGAGACAAATATGCTTTCACATTAGCACTTTAACAGTGCTAATACATTTCGAAGACTGGAATTTCATATGTTGATCCATAGTTAATTTTTTAACAGGTCATTGATTTTATTCAGTAAAAATTGGAAGACAAAATACCTGATAACAATGATATAGGGACAGAGTTAATGAGTTCTCTCATCTTAATACCTTGTCGCTATTTTATGTACTTCATTCACTAAGATGCAGTTTCCAGAATGGGAAAAATATCCTTCAGAAACAATGACAACTCAGAAGTAGGGAGGATCATAAATATTTCAGTTGGAAAATTCTTGATGGATTATTAGTATATTTATTTACAGTATATCCTAGGTTTGCTACATATTCTACAGTGAAAATATGTGTAAGGTAAGCCTCTTCATGTCAGAAAGATATATCCTTATTTATTTTGTTGTTAGTTGTGAAGTCGTGTCCGACCCATTGTGACCCTATGGACAACATTCCTCCAGGCCTTCCTGTCCTCTACCATCTTCTGGAGTCCATTTAAGCTCACGCCTACTGCTTCAGTGACTCCATCCAGCCACCTCATTCTCTGTCATCCCCTTCTCCTATTGCCCTCAATCTTTCCCAGCATTAGGCTCTTTTCCAGTGAGTCCTTCCTTCTCATTAGGTGGCCAAAGTATTTGAGTTTTAGCTTCAGGATCTGGCCTTCTAAAGAGCAGTCAGGGTTGATCTCCTCTAGGACTGACCGGTTTGATCGCCTTGCAGTCCAAGGGACTCGCAGGAGTCTTCTCCAGCACCAGAGTTCAAAGGCCTCAATTCTTTGGCGCTCAGCCTTTTTTATGGTCCAACTTTCACTGCCATACATTGCAACTGGGAAGACCATAGCCTTGACTATACAGTATGCACTTTTGTTGGCAGGGTGATGTCTCTGCTTTTTAGTGTGCTGTCTAGGTTTGCCATGGCTTTCCTCCCGAGGAGCAAGCGTCTTTTAATTTCTTGGCTACAGTCCCCATCTGCAGTGATCTTGGAGCCCAGGAAAATAAAATCTGTCACTACCTCCATTTCTTCCCCATCTATTTGGAATTGAGAGGGCCGGATGCCATGATCTTGGTTTTCTTAATGTTTAGTTTCAACCCAAGTTTTGTACTCTCCTTCTTCACTCGCAACAAGAGGCTCTTTAGTTCCTCTTCACTTTCTGCCATTAGAGGGGTATCATCTGCATATCTTAGGTTGTTGATATTTCCTCCAGCAATTTTAATTCCAACTTTTGATTCATCTAGCCCTGCCTTTCTCATGATGTGCTCTGCATATAAGTTAAATAGGCAAGGAGACAGTATACAGCCTTGCCGGACTCCTTTCCCAATTTTGAACCAATCAGTGGTTCCGTGTCCAGTTCTCACTGTTGCTTCTTGGCCCGCATATAGGTTTCTCAAGAGACAAATAAGATGGTCTGGTACGCCCATCTCTTTAAGGACTTGCCACAGTTTGTTATGATCCACACAATCAAAGCAGGAGGCCGATTTTTGGCTTTTGGGCATTGTAGGGCTGTTGGTTGCTGTGTGGCCTTAGTGGGGTGATGGGAACCCCCAGGGCCATGGTGACCTTTTTTGAGGCTGCTGGAGACAGTGACGAGGTGGTGGCGAAGCATCTGGGGCCTGCAACACTGAATGCTGCAACGCCAAAAACCCGATTAACAGTGGATCGGAGAGCTGAATGCCCGACTAACAGCTGATTGACGAGCCTTCCCCTCCGGCAGAGTTTCCTGGGAGGGTGGTGGCGAGCCAATCGACGGGCCGAGGGTGAGATTCCCCCTCCGTGGAGGCCCTTTTGGGGCTGTTTGTGGAGAGTGGAGACTCCTGATGAAGCAGCCGGAGGACAAGAGGCGGAGCAAGCCGGGGCGATCCAGGCACATTATTACTCGAGATGCCCGGGGCCTGAGGTGATATTGAGGTGGCTTCTATGGACTGTGGTACCTGTGATTGCGGTGCCCCTTGGGACTATATTTATTTAAGATCAGAGGTGAGCCTCCTCCATCGTCAGCAATTATTTCTGCGTTCTGTGGCCTCTTACAGCCCTTTTGGTCTTGATTTTATCTATGAGTTGGTGAAGGATGACTGGCCCAGATTTTGTAGCCACCATCTGACATCTTGGCGGCTTAGAGGTATTGGTGGTAGGGCTCGACGATGTTGGGTTCAGGGGGGCCTGGCTGTTTTTGGCCAGGCCGGGAACCTGATGCCCGAGACTAATTTACATCTACTCATCACCGGAGCTGTGGATGCCTTCTCCAATATGGACTTGCCATCATCCCAGTCATCGGATTTTTCCCTCCCTATGACCAGCCCGGAGCTGGATAGTGGTTCTCCCTGAAACTGGAAGATCATGGTCGCTGTGAGAGGGTGACCACGTTTGGGAGTCACTGTCTAGCTCTGGGGTTTTAATATTTCTTTCCATCTGTCCTGCCAATATGTTCCCTCCTGCTTCTAATCATCTTAACATTTTACTCCACGGACGAACTTTTTGCACTGAGGGAGTCCTTCCTCTCTCAGGTGTGGCCCTCTAACCTATGCTTCCAGTTCCTTAATGACGGGTCTTGGGACCCCGAGAGGTGGCATGGCACTGAAAGGAGGCTTTTGGGTTTTCTTCTTAAACTTTTTAATGGCTTAGGGAGGGGGGAGGGATGCAAGGCCCGGCAGAAAGATGGGGGGGGGTTTGCCAGACCTTCCTCAGTCCAGGTTGGTAGATGGTCATGGTGTTGGGGGGGCGGGATGGGGGGTCTCGGGGCCTGAGGGGATGGGGTGGGGACTGTGATCCCCACGGTGATTGGGAATGGCAGCAGACAGATAAACAGAGGGTCATATCGAAATCTGGGATCGCGCCCCTGCTGTCTTCGAGCAGTGGTGCGCTCCGACCCTCTGGCTTCATCCTGCTTTTCCGGGGGTGGGGGAGGACAGGTACATGAGCTCAGGCTGGTTTATTTGAATGCCAGGTCTGTGGTGAATAAAGCTCCCCTCATCTGGGATTTGATTGAGGAGGAATGCGCAGACCTGGCATGCATTACGGAAACTTGGTTGGGCCCAGAGGGAGGAGTCCCTTTGATTGAGTTATGCCCACCAGGTTTCCATGTGCTTCACCAGACTCAGGCTCAGGGTAGGGGCAGTGGGGTGGCCGTTGTTATTAAGGAGGCCCTTTGTCCGCAGGAGGCCACTGCCCCTCAGATAGGCGGATGTGAGTCCCTCCTCCTGAGGTGGGGCTCTGGGGGTCAGATGGGCCTGTTGCTTGCGTACCTCTCTCCCAGCTGTGTGGCAACGGCCCTGCCCAGGCTGCTTGATGCTCTCTTAGGGTTGGCGGTTGAGTTTCCCAGATTTATGGTTCTGGGGGATTTTAACCTGCCCTCCCTAGGGGGTGCATCGGGGGTGGCCCGAGAGTTCATGGCTTCCATGATGGCCATGGACCTGACCCAGATTATTCAGGGTCCAACCCATGAGGGGGGAAACATGCCCGACCTTATTTTTATCTCCAGGCAGTGGCTTAATGAACTGGGTGGGGTTTTTCCTTCCATTCAACCTTCCATGGACAGATCATTATCTCTTGTGGCTGGGTCTCTGTCATGCCACCTCCTGCTGCTGGGATGTGGAACTGACTAATTGGTTCCGCCCCAGGCACCTGATGGACCCAGAAAGGTTTCAGACGGCGCTTGGACTGATTCCTGCCTCCCTTTCCCACAGCTTGGTCGAGACCTTGGTTGATGCCTGGCAACGGGCTGCTTTGGAGGCTCTTGACCGCATTGTGCCTTTGCGGCCTCTGACCCAGCGCAGGTCCCGGTTGGCCCCTTGGCTTTCCGTTGACCTACGGGAGACAACGTGCCGGAGGAGAGGCCTAGAGAGCATTTGGAGATCCAGTCGGTCCGAATCTGACCGAACACAGTTAAGATCCTTTACCAGATCTTACCTTGTGGAAATGGGGGTGGCGAAGTGTGCTTACTTTGCCACCCTCATTGCGTCTGCAGATAATCGCCCGGCCGCCCTGTTTAGATTGACCCGCTCCCTTTTAAATCAGGAGACAGGGGAAGATCCCATACGGGCACGGGCTGAGGAGTTTAGTCAGCATCTGCTGGACAAAATTGCTCAGATTCAGACCGGTCTGGACTCCGATTGGGCAGTATCTGACGAGGGAGAAGCGACGGGTCTGGCCAATATTATTTGGGAGGAGTTTGACCCTGTGACTCCAGATGAAGTGGACAGGATCATGGGTAGATTAAGTGCCGCCATGTGTTTGTTGGACCCGTGTTCCTCCTGGCTGGTTTATGCGGCTCGGGAGGTCACATGAGGCTGGCTCCAGGCAGTGATTAATGCTTCTTTGAGTGAGGGGTGCTTCCCTGCTGCCTTGAAGGAGGCGGTGGTGAGGCCCCTCCTCAAGAAACCTGCTTTGGACCCAGCTATTTTGAATAATTTTCATCCTGTCTCCAACCTCCGCTTTCTTGCGAAGGTTGTTGAGAGCGTGGTGGCACAGCAGCTCACATTGGTCCTGGAGGAAACTGAGTACCTGGATCCGTACCAATTGGGTTTCAGGCCCGGGTAAAGCATGGAGAAAGCATTGGGCATGCTGGTGGACGATCTCTGGTGGGCTCGGGATAGGGGTTATTCCTCTGTCCTAGTCCTACTAGATTTCTCAGTGGCTTTAGATACCATCAACCATGGTATCCTGCTGCGACATCTCTGGGGGTTGGGAGTGGGAGGCACCATTTTACGGTGGTTCTCCTCCTACCTCTCAGGCCATTCGCAGATGGTGTTGGCAGGAGGACAGAGGTCAACGCCGAGGCCCCTTGATTGTGGGGTGCCTCAGGGGTCGGTCCTCTCTCCCCTCCTGTCCCCTTGCCTGGAGGCAGTTAGGGTCTGGATGGGGAGGAACAGGCTTCGTCTAAATCCCGACAAGACCGGGTGGCTGTGCATACCAGCGTCTCGGGTTGTCCATTCTATTCCATCTTTATCTATAGGGGTGAGGTGTTACCCCCTGTAGATAGGGCTCGCAACTTGGGTGTCCTCCTTGATTCACAGCTCAGTTTTGAAGATCATATAGGAGCTGTGACCAGGGGGGCTTTTGCCCAGGTTTGCCTGGTGCACCAGTTGCAGCCCTACTTGGACCGAGATTATTTTTTTTAATCCCATTTATATTCCGCCCTTCTCCGAAGACTCAGGGCGGCTTACAATCTAAGAAGCACAAATCAAATGTGCTTAGCAATAGCCTTCATTCTACGTATATGCCTGTTTATTAGGGCTTTCGGGGGGCCCCCCAGCGGCATTATTACAAAGTCATGCCCTACGCACAGTCACTCATGCGCTCGTGACCTCTCGGATAGACTACTGCAATGCTTTCTACATGGGGCTGCCCTTGAATACCACTCGGAGGCTCCAGCTGGTGCAGAATGCGGCTGCGTGAGTTGTGATGGGGGTCTCCCGATACTCCCATGTAACACCTCTTCTCCGCAAGCTGCATTGGCTTGCAGTTGTCTTCCGGGTGAGATTCAAGGTGCTGGTGATGACCTATAAAGCCCTAAATGGCATGGGTCCGAGTTATTTATGGGAGTACCTTTTGCCGGTGTTAACTTCCCATTGTCCTGTGCGCTCCCACAGAGAGGGCCTCCTCAGGGTGCCGTTGGTCAGGGAATGTCGACTGGCGGCCCCCAGGGGGAGAGCATTCTCTGTGGGTGTGCCTGCCCTCTGGAATCAGCTTCCTGTTGAGCTCCAGATGGCTCCCGACCTTTGCTCTTATTGCTGCAACCTGAAGACTTGGCTATTTGAACTTGCCGGCCTGGACTGAGGGACTGGGATTTTAGATCTTAAATTTTAAAAATTTTAAATTTTAGAATGTGTTTATTGTTTGATTTAATTTCATTTTAATTTTTGTATATTATGTGTTGTTTATAGTGTTTTAATTGCCCTGTACACCGCCCCGAGTCCCTTGGGAGAGGGGTGGTATATAAATCCAAATAAATACATAAATAAATAAACATCTATATGAAGCCACTGGGCGAGATCATCCGTGGTTTCGGGGTGAGGTATCATCAATATGCTGATGATACCCAGCTTTTCATCTCCACCCCGAACCAACCCAGTGATGCCCTCGACGTGATGTCCCGTTGCCTGGAAGCAGTACAAATCTGGATGGGGAAGAACAGGCTCCAACTCAACCCAGCCAAGACTGAGTGGCTTTACGTATCAGCATCTCATGCAGTCCAAGATCTACCATCTTTGGTTATGGGGGGAGAGGTGTTGCCCCCCATTGATAGGGTGTGCAATGTAGGCATCCTCCTGGATGCACGACTCAGTTTAGAAGATCACATAGGAGTCGTGGTCAGGAGGGCATTTGCCCAGGTTCACCTGGTGCGCCAGTTGCGCCCCTATCTGGACCGAGATACTTTACGTACGGTCATTCATGCGCTAGTTACATCCCACATAGATTACTGCAATGATCTCTACATGGGGCTGCCCTTGAAGACCACTTGGAGGCTTCAGCTGGTGCAGAATGTGGTCACAAGGGTTGTGATGGGAGCATCCCAATACTCCCATATTACACCTCTCCTGCGTGAGCTGCATTGGTTACTGGTTGCCCTCCGAGTGAGATTCAAGGTGCTGGTTCTTACCTATAAAGCCCTACATGGCTTAGGCCTGGGTTACTTGCAGGACCGTTTGCTGAAAGGAATGACTTCCCATTGCCCTGTGGGCTCACACAGAGAGGGCCTCCTCAGGGTGCTGTCCGCCAGACAATGTCGGCTGGTGACCCCCAGGGGGAGGGCCTTCTCTGTGGGGGCACCTGCTTGTGGAATCAGCTCCCCCGGGAGCTCTGGATAGCCCCAGATCTCCGGTCCTTTTGTTGTGACCTCAAGACATATCTTTTCCAACAGGCCGACCTGGACTGATGATAAGGGTTTTTAATTATGTTTTTAATGTTTTATTGGTTTTAGTGGGGCTTTGTGATAGTTTAATTTTTCTTTAATATTTGTATTCTGTATTTTATTGTTGTTAGCCGCCCTGAGTCCTTCGGGAAATAGGGCGGCATATAAGTCCCATAATAAATAAATAAAGGCTTTAGCATAGTCAATGAAGCAGAAGTAGATGTTTTTCTGGAACTCTCTAGCTTCCTCCATGATCCAGCGTGTGTTGGCAATTTGATCCCTAGTTCCTCTGCCTCTTCGAAATCCTGCCTGTACTTCTGGTAGTTCTCGATCCACATATTGCTGAAGTCTAGCTTGTAGGATTTTAAGCATAACTTTACTAGCATGTGAAATGAGTGCAATGGTGCGATAGTTTGAACATTCTTTGGCACTGCCTTTCTTTGGAATTGGAATGTAAACTGTCCTTTTCCAATCCTGTGGCCACTGTTGAGTTTTCCAAACTTGCTGGCAAATTGAGTGTAGCACTTTTACTGCATTGTCTTTTAAGATTTTGAATAGCTCACCTGGAATACTGTCACCTCCACTACCTTTGTTGTTGCTCAGCTTTTCTAAGGCCCACTTCACTTCACATTCTAGGATGTCTGGCTCAAGGTCAGTGACCACCTCATTGTCATTATCAGGGATGTTAAGCTCATTCTTGTATAGTTCTTCTGTGTAATTTTGCCACCTCTTCTTAATCTCTTCTGCCTCTGTTAGGTCCCTGCCATTTTGGTCCTTTATCATGCCCATTTTTGCATGAAACGTTCCCTTCATCTCTCCAATTTTCTTGAAAAGATCTCTGGTCCTCCCTATTCTATTGTTTTCTTCTATTTCTTTGCACTGTTCATTTAAGAAGGCATTCTTATCTCTTCTAGCTATTTTCTGGAATTCTGCATTTAATTGGGCATATCTTTCTTTTTCTCCCTTGCCTTTCGCTTCCCTCCTGTCCTCAGCTATTTGCAAAGCTTTCTCAGACAACCATTTTGCTTTCTTGCATTTCTTTTTCTTTGGGATGGTTTTGGTTGCTACCTGTTGTACAATGTTGCGAACCTCTGTCCATAGTTCTTCAGACACTCTGTCTATCAGATCTAATTCCTTAAATCTATTTGTCACCTCTACTGTATATTCCACAGGGATATGGTTTAATTCATACCTGAGTGGCCTAGTGCTTTTCCCTACTTTCTTCAGTTTAAGCCTAAACTTTGCAAGGAGAAGCTCATGGTCTGAGCTACAGTCAGCTCCTGGTCTTGTTTTTACTGACTGTATAGAGCTCCTCCATCTTTGGCTGCAGAGCATATAGTCAATCTGATTTCTGTGTTGACCGTCTGGTGATGTCCATGTGTAGAGCCGTCTCTTGGGTTGTTGGAAAAGAGTGTTTGCTATGACCATCGTATTCTCTTGACAGAATTCTATCAGCCGGTGCCCTGCTTCATTTTGTACTCCAAGGCCAAACTTGCCTGTTATTCCAGTTATCTTTTGGCTTCCTACTTTAGCATTCCAATCCCCCATGATGATAAGGACATCATTTTTTGGTGTTAGTTCTATAAGGTGCTGTAGGGCTTCATAGAACCAGTCAATTTCATCCTCTTCAGCACTGGTGGTTGGGGCATAAACTTGGACTACTGTGATATTGAATGGTTTGCCTTGGATTTGAACTGAGATCATTCTGTCATTTTGCGGATTGTATCCCAGTATTGCTTTTCCTACTCTTTTATTGACTATGAAGGCTACTCCGTTTCTTCTGAGGGATTCTTGCCCGCAGTAGTATACCTGATGGTCATCTGAATTAAATTCACCCATTCCTGTCCATTTTAGTTCACTGATACCTAAGATGTCGATGTTCAGTCTTGTCATCTCTTGTTTGACCACGTCCAACTTTCCTTGATTCATGGATCTTACATTCCAGGTTCCTATGGAGAAAAAATCTTTACAGCATCGAACTTTCCTTTCACCACCAGACACATCCACAGCTGAGCGTCCTTTCGGCTTTGGCCCAGTCGCTTCATTCTTTCTGGCGCTACTAGTACTAGCCTTCTGCTCTTCCCCAGTAGCATATTGGATGCCTTCCGACCTGAGGGGCTCATCTTCCAGCGTCATATCATATTGCCTTTTGGTACTGTCCATAGGGTTTTCATGGCAAAGATACTGGAGTGGGTTGCCATTTCCTTCTTCAGTGGATCATGTTTTGTCAGAATCTCTGCTATGACCTTTCCGTCTTGGGTGGCCCTGCACGGCATAGCTCATAGCTTCATTGAATTACGCAAGGTGCTTCACCACGAGAAGGCAGTAATCCATGAAGGGGATCCTTCTTTATAAAGAAATAGAATTAGCTAAATAGTTTGGAGGGACATACAAAGGTTTTCTAGCCAGAGGTCCATGGGACACAAAACTGCTGGTAACTATATGATTACAAGGAAGCTGAAGTAAAGGAATTACTAAGAGTAACTGAAGAACATTTAGCTTGGTATAAAGCAAGGCCCTCCTTTTTTATGCAATTATGCCAAAGTCTTTACTGATTCAAGCAAATGATTGGCTGCTTTGAGTAATGTGGGAGATGCCATAGGAAATCTGGAAAACAAAGTTCCATGAGGAAGATATTTTGTTGTTATATGGCACTATTCATTCAAGTGGTGAAAACATAACAGAGCTTTCTGAACTAAATGCATTTAAACTCCCCTTTTGCAAAATATGTTCAGTGTAACAAAATTGTTTTTCAGTTAGACTACCACAACTCAACACAGTTTTGTGATGAATGCAAGAGAATGGCATTTCACCTAAGTTGTACTGGCATTTAACTGACAAGAAAAAAAAGTGTGCATATCATAATATTGCATACAGGTGGCCCTCAACTTGCAACCACAACTGAGCCAAAAAATTATGTTGTTAAGTGAGACATTTGTTAAGTGAGTTTTGCCCCATTTTACAACTTTTCTCACCACATTTGCTAAGTGAATCACTGCAGTTCTTAAATTAGTAACATGGTTGTTAAGTGAATCTGGTTCCCTCACTGACTTTGCTTGTCAGAAGGTCACAAAAAGGAATCACATGACTCCAGGGCTCTGCAATCAACAAGCATCTGAATGTAAATCACGTGACCAGGGAGATGGTCATAGTTACATGATCAAAATCTGGATACTTGGCAACTGGTTCATATTTATGATGGTTGCAGTGTCCGGGGTTGTGTGATTCCCTATGGTGACTTTCTGACAAGGAAAGTCAATGAGGAAGCCATATTCACATAACAACTGTATTACTAACTTAACAGCTGTAGTGCTTCACTTAACAACTGTGGTAAGAAAGGTCGTAAAATGGGGTAAAACTCACTTAACAGCTATCTCACTTAACAATAGAAATTTTGGGTTTGGTTATGATCATAAGTCAAGGGCTACCTGTATTCTAAACTGGGTTTCACGCTATCAATTTTTTCTGTCCGATCAAATCAAATCTATCAGCAAATATCCAATATTAGAAAATACTTCGTTACTATATCAAGGATATATGCAAGCTATATTAAAATTCCATTTTATTAGTTTGCTTGTTTCATTGGTGCTGCTTCAGTAAATGATTTAAAGCAGCATACACAATAGAATAAACTATAAACATAATATAATTAACCCAATCAATGCATAATAAATATCCAAATAAGCCAACATTTAAAATATAGCTTCCTTTTCCTTTCCAAGAAATACTTAATGATAATGAACCAGCTTAACTGCCAGTCACTGGAGCAGGTTTTCAGTTTAGCATATACATGTAATTGTTTTTGTATAACAATATTAGAATAGAATAGAATAGAATAGAATAGAATAGAATAGAATAGAATAGAATAGAATAGAATAGAATAGAATAGAATAGAATAGAATAGAATAGAATAGAATAGAATAGAATAGAATAGAATAGAATAGAATAGGTATCTGGAAGGGACTTTGGAGGTCTTTTAGTCTAGCCCCCTGCTCAAGCAGAAGAACTTATACCCATGGTGGCGAACCTATGGCACAGGTGCCACAGGCGGCATGCAGAGCCATCCCTGTGGGCATGTGCACCATTGCCACAGACAGAGGGACATAGGGCCTTGCTCTTCCGCTCCCCCACTCCACATATGTGGAGTCTGGGAAGAGCTGCAAGAGCTGGACGGGTTGAGGGAACCTATAAAAGGAGTAGTTTGGGCAGGAGAGTGAGTGAGCGGCCTTTGGAAGCAACAAGTGGTGGGTTTCAAATTATTTAACAACTGGTTCTCTGCCTTGCCTTCCCTCCATCTTGGTTGGGTTGGGCTTCTCAGGGGGTCAACTGGGTTGGGAGCAGGAGGGTGGGGTCATCAGGTCCCGGCTGGGGGAAGGTGAGATGGTCTGGCTATGGAGGGTGGGAGGGCCGGGATGCCTCCATGGAGTAAAAGTCCCCCCGCCAGCCAAGCATCTCATCCACACTGCGGTCATGTAGGATTGCACAGAAGGGGCACCGGGCAGCAGCCCTGCCCGAGCTTCTTGTCATCCTCTCGGGACTGGTGGTTGAGTTCCCCAAAATTATGATCTTGGGTGACTTCAACTTACCATCCCTGGGGAGATCATCTGAGTTGGCTCGGGAGTTCATGGCTTCCATGACGGCCATGGACCTGACGCAGATAATCCAGGGCCCAACTCATGTAGGAGGACACATGCTCGATTTGATTTTCCTATCTGGACAGTGGTTAGATGATCTGGGTGGGGGCTCTCCAATTGTTACGCCCCTGTCATGGACAGATCATCATCTCTTGCGGCTGACCTTCCGCTTTGCCACTCCCCGTCGTGGAGTTACTGAACCAACGAAATGGTACCGCCCCAGGCGGCTAATGGACCCTGGACGGTTCCAAACAGCGCTTGGCCCCCCACCTGCCTCCTTTGCTCATAGCTCGGCCAATGCCATGGTGGAAGCCTGGGAAAAGGCAGCCACAGAAGCACTTGACCGAGTTGTACCCATGCGGCCCCTGACCCGTTGCAGATCCCAGTGGGCTCCATGGTTTTCTACGGAGCTCCGGGAGATGAAACGTCAGAGACGGGGCCTAGAGAGCTGTTGGAGATCCAGCCGATCCGAATCCGACCGATCACGACTAAGGTCCTTTACGAGGTCTTACCTCGCGGCGCTAAGGAGGGCAAGGTCTAATTACTTTGCTACCCTTTCGCGTCTGCAGATAATCGCCCGACCGCCCTGTTTAGGGTGACCTGCTCCCTCCTTAATCTAGAGGTGAAGGAGGATCCCTTGCAGGGTCGTGCCGAGGAATTTAGCCAACATCTGCTGGACAAAATCGCTCGGATCCGGACCAGTCTGGATTCCAACTGGGCAGAGTCTGACGATGAGAACAGTCAGTCTTGTTGATGTTATCTGGGAAGAGTTTGATCCTGTGACTCTGGACGAGGTGGAAAGGATCATGAGGAAGCTGAGCTCCACTACATCCTTATTGGACCCGTGCCCCTCCTGGCTGGTTTATGCGGCTCGGGATGGGACACGAGGCTGGATCCATGCAGTGGTAACTGCTTCATTGAAAGAGGGCAGTTTCCCCACAGCCTTGAAAGAAGTGGTGGTGAGACCCCTCCTCAAAAAGCCTTCCCTGGACCCAGCTGTTTTAAACAACTTTCGCCCGGTCTCCAACCTTCGCTTTCTTGCGAAGGTTGTTGAGAGCGTAGTGGCGCATCAGCTTCCTCTGTTCCTTGAAGATACTGGTTATCTAGACCCGTACCAATCGGGTTTCAGGCCCGGACACAGCACGGAGACGGCATTGGTCGCTCTGATGAATGATCTCTGGCGGGCTCGGGACAGGGGTCATTCCTCTGTCCTGGTCCTATTAGACCTCTCTGCGGCTTTTGATACCATCGACCATGGTATCTTACTGCGGCGTCTCAGGAGATTGGGAGTGGGAGGCACTGTTCTTCAGTGGTTCTCCTCCTACCTTCTGGAACGTTCACAGTGGGTGTTGGCGAGTGGGCAGAGATTGGCCCCCTAGGCCTCTCATTTATGGAGTTCCTCAGGGGTCGGTCCTCTCTCCTCTCCTGTTTAACATCTATATGAAGCCGCTAGGTGAGATCATCCGTGGTTTTGGAGTGGGTTATCATCAGTATGCTGATGACACCCAGCTTTTCATCTCAACCCCAAACCACATCAGTGATGCCCTCGACGTGATGTCCCGCTGCCTGGAAGCGGTCCGGGAATGGATGGGGAGGAACAGGCTTCAACTCAACCCGGACAAGACTGAATGGCTGTACATACCGGCATGTCAGGATACTCAGATTATTCCATCTCTTAATATCGGGGGCGAGTTATTACCGCCCGTAGATAAGGCTCGCAATCTGGGTGTCCTCTTAGATTCACAGCTGGCCTTAGAAGATCATATAGGAGCTGTGACTAGAGGGGCCTTTGCCCAGGTTCGTCTGGTGCACCAGCTGCGACCCTATCTGGACCTGGATGCCTTGCGTACAGTCACCCATGCACTTGTGACCTCTCGTCTTGACTACTGCAACGCTCTTTACATGGGGATGCCCTTGAGAACCACTCGGAAGCTTCAGCTGGTGCAGAGTGCAGCTGCACGAGTTCTTTTGGGGGTCTCCCGATACTCCCATATTACACCTCTGCTCCGTGAGCTGCACTGGCTTCCAGTTGCCTTCCGGGTGAAATTCAAGGTGCTAGTGATGACATACAAAGCCCTACATGGCGTGGGTCTGGATTACCTACGGGAGCACCTACTGCCAGCGTCAACATCCCTCCGTCCTGTGCGCTCCCACAGAGAGGGCCTCCTCAGGGTGCCACCAGTCAGAGAATGTCGGCTGGTGACCCCCAGGGGGAGAGCATTCTCGGTGGGTGCGCCAATCCTTTGGAACCGCTTACCAGCTGAAATCCGGATGGCCCCCGACCTTCGCTCCTTCCGGCGTGATCTAAAAACCTATCTATTCCAACAAGCCGGCCTGGCCTGATGGATTTGGGTTTTAAAATTATTCTTACTTTATTGCTTTATTGTATTCTTACTTTATTGCTCTGTACACCGCCCTGAGTCCTCCGGGAGAAGGGTGGTATATAAAACAAACAAATAAATAAATAAATAAATAAATAAATAAATAAATAAATAAATAATGCTGGGAAAGATTGAAGGCAATAGAAGAAGGGGATGACAGAGAATGAGGTGGCTGGATGGAGTCACTGAAGCAGTAGGCGTGAGCTTAAATAGACTCCAGAAGATGTTAGAGGACAGGAAGGCCTGGAGGAATGTTGTCCATGGGGTCGCGATGGGTCAGACACAATTCCACAACTAACAACAACAAAACATCCAGAAAATAAATAAATAAATGTCAAGTGACTCAAAGTGCAGAATGTGTAAAGAAGCAGAAGAAACAGTAGATCATATATTCAACTTGTCTTAGAAGATCACATAAAGTGATTACAAATGAGTAGATTAAAATATTGTGGATTTCTGAATATTAACTGATAAGAGGTCTTCAAGGTGCAGATAATTTGTGTGGCAATACCCAAAGATAGTAGAATAGGAGACAAATAATTGGAAAAGATCACAAAGTATCAAGATTTGAATTTTGAAATTGAAAGATTATGGCATAAACTGAACATTAAATTGTGGTCCCAGGGGTTATTGGCACACTGAGTGTCATACCAAAAAATCTTGGATGGCACTTAAACAATCTGCCCATTGACAAAGTTTCCATCTATCAATTATAAAAGGCCACAGTGCTTGAATCTGACATGCACTATACCAATACTTTATGTTATGCTAGGCAGTTTCTTGGGGAAAAGTCAATGTGTATGATGGCTAACACCAGCTAAAGAATTGACAGCTATAGTTTCACATTTTTGCATATAATGATAATAAAAGAATAATAGTCTAAGCATTTGCATGAATGTGTGATGAACCATAATAATATCCACTAAAGCTCCTTGTTTCACTGTGTAACCGTTCTATAACATAATAACTTTCCTGTTTTCTATTTAGTGGCAAACATCTTGAATACTTTTAGCAATAGCAATAGCACTTACCACTTCACCATGCTTTACAGCTCTCTCTAAGCAGTTTACAGAGTCAGCATATTGCCCCCAACAACCTGGATTCTCATTTTACCAACCTTTGAAGGATGGAGGGCTGAGTTAACCTTGAACCAGTAAGAATCGAACTGCCAAACTGCAGGCAGCCAGCAATCAGCAGAAGTAGCCTGCAGTACTGCATTCTAACCACTGCACCACCACGGCTTTACCTTTTTAATTTATGGTTTTATAAATTAAAATCAGAACATAGGCTTTTTCATTAGGTGAGCGGGACACAAGTGTATACTATTTATTAATGTGTTATTTAGTGTACAAACTTTTTCATTTTTTAAATTTCATAATACTGATTTTTATCATTTAGAGAGCTTTTATATACAATAATGTATATTATAATGATATATATTATAATATAGAAATATTATATAATAAACAAGAATGTGGGGTTTCTTTTAAAAGTCTTCTATGTATTCAGATAAGGAACTTTAAGCAAAGAAACGTGTCTTTGCCCTTTGATGATTTATTTGTACTATTTTGTCTTCACATTTGTGTAAGCTGAATTGCCTTTAATTTTGCTATCATTACTTTATTGTTTTTGAGGAAGACTACTAAAAACAACAATTAATTAAAGGAAGAGCAATTTATGGAGTGTAAGGGGTAAGGATTAATTTACAGGGATAAGAATTGCTTTATAAGAAGTTTGGTACCTCTTGCTCAGATCAGTGCAGCTGACACTGGGTGAACTACCAGTATTGTGGTATAAAAAGCTACTGTAAATAACATCACTTTATATAGCAAAAAACATGCAAGTGTCCACTTTCTTGCTTTTCTGTGTCAGTTACTAACCTTGCAAAACCATATACCTCCATTTCAAAAAGAATCCTGTCACACGGTGATAATCAGGTGACTACAGTATCCAAGTAGTCATTGATTTATGACCACAACTGAGCCCAAAATTTATCTCATTTAAGTGGGTTTTGCCCCATTTTATGATCTTTTTGCCACAATTGTTAATCATTGCAGTTGTTAAGCTAATAACAGTTGTTAAATGCAGCTGGATTCCCCCTTGACTTTGCTTGTCAGAAGGTCGCAAAAGTTGATTACATGACCCTGGGACACTGTAACCATCATAAATACAAACCAGTTGCCAAGTATCTGAATTGTAATCATGTGACCCATGGGAATGCTGCAGTGATTGTAAGTGTGAAAAACAGTCATATAACATTTTTTTCACTGTTATTGTAACATTGAATGGTCACTAAACCAACTGTTGTAGGTCAGGAATTACCTGTATTAGCTTTGGTATGTCTCTTCTCAATAACATGGATACCTAAGCAAACAGAACTTTGGCTCATGTAATGAATTTTCTCCTCCCTAAGAACTATCCTTGTACCTGAAACTTTTTAGATGATCCCAAAATGTTGTGGCTTAGATTTATGATATGTACAGTTATTATATAAGAGAAGATGACTCCTTTCCAATGAATGATTGTTCAACTTTTTGTGTTCTTTTACCCCATGTTTAGGAATATTATTCAAATTATATGGGTAAGTAATTTAGAAGAGTGGCTCCCAACCTTTTGTGCACAAGGGACCAGGTTCTGTGGAGAGAGGTTTTTCCATAGACCGGAGGGGGGGTTGTTTCGCATGCTGCCTGCACTCCATGGATGGGGCTTTGCTTGTTTGTGCAGCCCAATTTCTGGCATGCTGCAGCACGATTCCAAACCAGGGCCTGGAGATTGGGGGCCCAAATATTCCTTCCTTTGGTGAAAATGTCTGCTACTAAGTGAAAACAAGTGTCACCCAAACTAGATCTTATTTGTTTGCACAAGTTTTCTCAACCCTTTTTGTAATTTTATTAAATTTATCCTACAGCTTTATTTTGATTAGATAATAGCATATGATCATTTCTGGATCCCCATAAAATTTGGATAACCATAAAAAAATTCCAATTATAATATACATGTGCAATACTCTTGGCACTAATGTATTATATATTGTTTACTAGAGTATAGAAGTTTACCAAATAGCAGTAATACCTATTTTCATCAACTAACACTTTTTTTTGATCCACAAAATGAAATATTATTATTAATCTATGAAGGACTCAGTGAATTACATTACAGGCACTTACTGTCACATTCCCATCTTCCATGACATTGCTCCATTTTCCATATGCATATGTTAAATACTTTTTTTGTTTCAAAAGATATACCAATGAAGCATTCCAAAGACTAATGTGCCTTATATATACAAAATAACTCAACCCCAAGTCAATGCTTCTTTCATTATGCCCTTGGCCTTTTCCTTTGATATTTCTTGTGTTATGAAGCTTCTTTATAAAGTATTAACTGCTGCTTCAGCCTCTTTATCATTTGCTTACTTCTGTCTTTCCATGTTTGCTGCAATTAATGATTAATGGTAGAGAGTGATAATTTTTTGAATGCCTTTTCTATGGCCATTTATTTTAACATTGCTTTGTTTGCTTTTTCCCATCCTCACAGAATGAAAATCATATTAAGCAAGGCTTGCAACTATGGCCTAAATTAGAGTGTTTTACAAAAAAAGAGATTCCTAATGATTCACCTGTAGTTGCATCAACAGTTACAAAACCTGATACTTCTGGCAAAATACAGTTTCTGTTACTTATGGCCAAATCTCCTGAAAAACTTTTTGTGATTTTTCTTACATCATAAAATGTAGAATACTGCCTATTCTCCCATTACAATCTCATAAAGGAACAGAGTGTTACCAGTCCATTCCAAGCAGATGATTAACACTGTATCACATTAACCATCAAAGGAATGGTATCACCCAAGTAATATTGTAACTAAACTATGTGAAACATGCCTTCATCATATGTATTCTTTGATACAAACGTATAGTTTTCCAAAATAATTATGGCATGTTTGTTGCATAATTATCTGAGAAAATAATTAACTAGCTTATTTACGTAAGGGGTTTGTTTGCTATTACAATGTATTGGAATAAAGTTAAATAAAACATTTTGAAATCAACAGTTTAGGAA
>NC_138208.1:31158525-31161025 GCF_964194415.1 Vipera berus
TCCTTTAAATCAGCAAGTCACCGTACAGATACTTATTCTCTACACCACTTCCCTTTTGAAACATTAAAGTGACACTGAAACTGACTGCACAAGATTGCATTTTTCTCTTCCTAAACAACTTGAATTGAAAGGTTACTTAGTGTAACAATATTTACTTGCAGAATTGTGTTGTTACCAAGGGTATAATGGATGGTGGCTATGCAGGTTTACGCAAGAATGAGTGAAGCATGAGGCATTAGCCATGTGTTTGACATGTTTCAAATTGCTATAATCCAGCATTAAACACACCCAGCAATTCATGCCTTTTCTTGCAGCCATAATCTTGAATAAAGTGTGCACAACCACTTATTATATAAATTAGTATATGACTCCCTGTTATAGTCACAACAGTGCTTTTGTGTTTATTTTGCATCTAGATGTGGTATTTTATTTGTACAAATAGCAGGATAAAAAGACAAGGCTCAATTAGACCTCCTTGCTTTTATGATGGGATGGGAAGAAATTTTAGACTTGTTTGCTTTATTTTCCCTAAAGGTTTTGTCACTATAAAATGGAACAGTGTGAAGTATTTCCTACTTGTGTTACTCCAACACGGCTTTATTGACTTTATTGACTACAGTATAAGGGCCAAGAATTGTTTTGAAAATCATAAACAATATTGTAAATGAAAGTTCTGAACACCACTAGGGGGCCTCCTTTTGAGGCACATTAGTTTTCAATTGTGTATTTGCTTCCAAAAGGGAAAAAATGGATTCTTAACAGTAATTTCAATAGCTTTAAAAATTACCTCCCCCCCATTAAGGAGCTACTGGCTACTGAATAGGAATGACATGGTGGATGTGAACATCTAATATACTTCACTATTTTAGATGTATAAAATAATTTATAAATCTTTTAATGTATTATTTATACTTAACAAATTACAATAAAACAACAATAATTAATCATTTTATATTATGAGTGCAATATCAATAAATGCACAGAATTCCGAGGGACTAGAAAAGTCCCTGATTTTGACAAATTAAGGCAGATATACGTGTCCCAGGATAATGCTGCAGGATCCAATCTGAGTCAATCACTGGAACAAGAGGTTTAGCCTTCCAAACTTTCAGACTCATGCTGGAGCCCATCCTCAGGGAACTTCTCTCTCTCCAATCCCTGTTTTTACTTACTTACTTTTTACTATCAATTTCTAAAATTCTCTTTACTGATATTTTAGAAATATGAAGAGATTCTCTAATACTTATTATGTACAGCAAAATCCACACATACATAGATTTAATTAAAAACTGACTCAACAAAGAATACATTTTGATATCTAGTGTAGGCCAGGGATATTTATGTTTTTATTATACATATAAATGTTGCCATATATGAATTAACAGATATCATATAAGATGCCCCTTTTTATATGAATGTAAAATGTATTTTGAAGCCCCTCCTAAGAATGGACATAACTGACTATAACTGGCTGATGGACATTAAGGTGTTATGCAGATCCATTTTAAAGATAAGTGAAGAGAACTGCCATTCTTAAAAATCTGAAATTACATCTGTATAAAACTGTCTACAGATATGGATACAAACTTGTGTGCGTACAGAAATCTACCAAGATTAGCCAAATTAAAATACAGAGAGCCACTTGTTTAAGGAGGCTTATATAGATACAATAGAAATCATGTTCTTAATATGTGAAAAGGACATGCGTTTGCAGATGCCTGACAGGATGCCCTTACACTACATTCACCCAGCCAAGCTAGCCAGATTTCAACAGATGGAGTTGTAAATCCAGATGCAATTACCCATTTTGAATCCCACAAGTAAAATATAACATGGTAATCCCTATAATTGTAATTGTTTTGCAATGCAGATGAGAATCTATGCAAAATTCAAATTCAAATTCAAACAATCCTTCCCCGTATGAAATATAGGGCTGTTGCTTTTAAGTTACCTTTTACTGTTCTCATATTTTCTTGCATGCAGCTACATACGAATTTGGATCAATAGAGTTGGTATTCAGGAAAGGATTTTATTTGAATGCATAACTGCATCAAACTGTAGAGTTTCTGTTATTTCCATATCACAATTTGATCTAGAGTAAACCAAATGCATGCTGCATTTTAAAAAAGGGAAAATAGTGGCAACAAAAAGATATCACTTTCAAAATCTGCAACTAAAGTATTCAATATAGCCTTAATTTAAATTGGTAGAGTAAAATTTTCTGTCTAAAACTATGAATACTAGCATTTAAAATGTTTTGGCTATTTTGGTTCCCTAACAATAAAAATACAATATTAAACACTCAGCAGAATATAATAATAAATTTTAATACAAAAGAGTGACTCATAAAGTACCTTACTGGTTATAATGTAATATAACTAGTGGATCCAGTTTAATAGTAAACCTGTATTCATATAAATGCTTCCTCCTACATTGATTAGGTTAAAATAGATGTATTACAAAGCATTATAGTTAAGGATGATTTCCAAGTAAAAATACA